>NW_015639771.1:807558-850446 GCF_001515625.1 Sinocyclocheilus rhinocerous | reverse complement strand
CCACAAAACCAGTCATAAGGGTCAATTTTTTGAAATTGAGATTTATACATCATATGAAAGCTGAATAAATAAGCTTTCCATTGATGTATGGTTTGTTAGGATATGACAATATTTGGCTGAGATACAACTATTTGAATATCTGGAATCTGAGGGTGCAAAACAAATCTAAATATTGAGAAAATCACCTTTAAAGTTGTCCAAATGAAGTGCTTAGCAATGCATATTACTAATTATAATACATTTTATATATATATATATATTTACGTTAGGAAATTTACAAAATATCTTCATGGAACATGATCTTAACTTAATATCTAATGATTTTTGGCATAAAAGAAAAATAGATTATTTTGACCCATACAATGTATTTTTGGCTATTGGTTCAAATATGCCCGTGCTACTTATGACTGGTTTTGTAGTCCAGGGTCACATTTTGGTAGGCATTTTATACAATTTATTAAAAAATACAATAAAATCAAAGAATTTAATATTCTAGGAACGAATACAGATGATTTGTAAACATTTGTACATCTGTAAAGTTGTCCATATATCAGTTTAAGTTTTAGAAGCTGTTCATGTTGATAATGTTCATGAAAGTGTCTTCATAGAAGAATATGAAATTTGTGCATACAGACAAGATCAAATAATAATCATAATAAATTATAATTAATAAATATTTTACTAAATAACTTGGCTTTTTAGTTTTATAAATTAATTCACATGTAGGCACAATTTGTGTTAATCAACAACACTAATTTCAAGCATTTAAGGATAAGTCTTCAAATCAAAAGGTTTTTCAAGATCATGTGAAACCTAAATTCAGTCAAATGTGTCCAGACATTTGGGTTTATATAACCGCAAGATTAGATCAATATCAAAAACCACCGCATATATAAAAAAAACACCATATTTACACTCTCAGAAAAAAGGTACAATGGTAACACTGGAGCAGTAGTACCCTGAGGTACAAAACCTAAAAGGTACATATATAGCCAGGCAGTCAAATAAAGATAAAGTGAATGGATAACAGCATATTGTAGGTACAACATGTCTGTAGTTGTACAGAGGGCTAATAGGGCTGTGGTTTCTGTGGGCCGTGGCGGTGCTGGGTGGCAGGTAATTGCTGCGGCAGACCTATGAGATGCTGATGGAGAGAAAGAGAGAGAGAGAAGCCTTTTATCTATGGAGGTCTGGCAGACGAGGAGACGCACACAGTTCTCTAATGAGGGGGCAGGTTCATATTGACCAGCACTCCACTTCATTCGCAACACTAATGGTGTGTGTTTATCAAAATGTTTGAGTGGTTTTGCCTTTACTGCACTTCAAATACAGAAACCTGTAGCTCCAGTTGAGTTTTTGTGCATGTGTGTGCATTTTCTTTTCATGTGGACTGTCGGAATGAATGTTGTTGTCAAGAGAGAAACAACAAAAGGGGTGATTTTTGATATTGATCTTATTTTTGCGCTTATATACAAAACAGCCTAGACATACTTGACTTAATTTAAGATTCTCATGATATTAAAAACTTTTCTATCTGAAGAATTAAATGCTTAAAAGCTTGAAATTAGCATTGCTGTCAAACATAAATTGTGCCTATGTATAAATTAATTTTTTTAATTAAACAGCCAATAAGTTTGTGGTGAAATATTAATTTATTTTTATTATATTATATTATGATTATTATAATAAAATATAATACATTAGAAGAATATCTATCTATATTATATAATTAATATATAGAATTAAAAAGAATATCTATCTATCTATAAAAAAAACAGTAATAACAATAATTGTACTAATAATAATATATTTATTATAGAATGTTATTATAAAATGCATTTAACAAAAAATATTATAAAAATAAGAAAATATAATTAAAATAAATATATTTCAGTAAAACATGCTGAGACACACCAAATCTAATTTGTCAAAATGAACTAGAACTGGACAAAGAATTGTAATAAAAAAGGTACACACAAAACACACAAACTGCATGCATGCATCAAAGCAATGAATTTGATTAACTGACAACAAGCTGGATTCTTAAGCAAAAATATTCCTAGTGCATTCTTATTTCAGCGTTAAATGACCATGTGTAAAGCTGAATGCTGATTGGAAATTGAATGCAAGTCCATCTCTATTCAGTGTTAGAATGACAGAGAGGAGCTTCTCTGATGCTACCGTTGGTTTCTGTAGAGATGACAGCATTAATATTGATAGTCCTTTACAAAGCAGGCTAGCTGTGAATAGGAAAAACACTGCACTGGACACAGAGTGTTTAGATACTGAGAGCCCTTCAGACGGTCAGGAGGGCACCTATGATCTCAATCACACAAAGAGAGAGCTCAAAGCACTGTTACTTAAACACCAGCTCACAAACAAACATATGCACCTATACACTTGTGAGGATTTCTCATTGGCTTTCACTGTTAATTACCGGTAAGCTAACTTTATACCTCTTCAACTGGAATAGTTGACCCAAAAATGTAAAATCTGCCAATGAATTAGGACTAAAGCTTTCAGACTTCAATAAGGATGCAAAAGCAACATTAAAGTTTTATCAAATTTGACAATACAACTATGCTCAGCTGTATCTCGCAACAAGCCACAATTATTTGCCAACTCTCACTGAAAATAACTTTTGGTTGGAGCAAAATACGGTTAGTGGGAACACAACTTAAAATGTTTCCCTAAATGTCTTACATTTTCAGAAATACTGCCACAGGTATAACAAAATTAGTGTGCACACTCAACCATATATTATTGACTCTTCTGAAGAAAAGAAAATGTTCTGTTCTACTTATGCTGTCAATAAATACAATGTACAGCAACTCAGAAGCAACAAATGCCCAATAAGAATTCTGAGAAAAATGACAACTGTGGCAATGCAAATATTTGGAGCATATAGGTTCAAATGAGCAGCACTTTAAAACACTTGAGTCAAATAACACAAGTCGAGAATGTATAATTTCTCTATAAAACCTCTCTAGATACTTTTGTGGGGTTCAGAAACATCCAGCCAGCCAAAACCAATGATGTATCACCTTCCAGTCAATCAAAATCTGTGCATGTGCTCATAACAAAAATTATACTCTAAAATTCTATGCTAAAATGTAAAGAAGTCAATCTGTCCTAATACAATTCCTTCTGTTATACAAAAACAACCCTGCTTCAAGAAAGTGAAGAAAGCTTGTTTTTACATTCATAGCTTCACGAGTAAACAACTCTAATAACTCTAAACTTAACCAGCATACTGACTTACTGTCCAGTTTAAATGAAAGACTCTCAGTCAAGAATAAAAAAAGATTACTTTCTCCTGTCTGGAAAGTACAAGTGTGTGAAGAACATTTTAAAGGGGTCATGAACTGAGAAATCAAATTTCCCTTGATCTTTTGACATATAAGAGGCCATTGTACTATAAAAACATCCTGTAAGTTTCAAAACTCAAAACTTTCTCATTAGTCTAAAAATAGCTTATATTGAAGCCAGTCTGCCAAAACAATAGGTTGTGGAATGTGCCACTTTATGACGTAATAGTGTGGCTAAACCCCGCCTCCGAAGAAGATCATCAACGCCTGCTTCTACATCACTGACTGTTTAGCCCCGCCCACCAATTCACACATGTAGTGTAAATAACGAGAGAGGTAAACGCAGGTCTATGCAGAAACCAAAAGATAAAGATGGCTCCGAAGAAAACAAGATGTTGTGCAGTGCCAAGTTGTGGAAAAACACAATCTTTGCATTGCCTTCCTTCTGATCCCAACGTTAGGAAAGAGAAGATGAACTTCATTTTTAATGAAGATCCAGACCGCCTCAGTAAGAACTTGGTCCTGTGTTCACTTCATTTTATCGCGGATTCGTTTACCAACAAGGCACAGATCGTTTGATATGTACTGAATATTTATGTGTTTTTAACCTAAATCACAGCAGCGTTCATCTATGAAGGATATAGGCTGTCAAACATACTCAACTGTTAGCCAATCAAAGCAGTGGGTGTTTACTTCTGAGTCTACAATCCGCCACACCTATTCAAACAGAGCGTTCTGATGAGGGGGTCAAAACAGGGCAGAAAATAGCCCATTACTTCTAAATTATGATGTTTTTTGATGTACAAATCTTGATACTATTATAAGGGGACCTCAATGAACAGTACAAAATAATAAAAAAGGCAGTTCATGACCCATTTAATAATCTAAATAACCTTTATTCACACTATAAAGAACCTTTTATGCATTGGATCAGGGAAAAAAAAGTCACACTCCAAAACCTTCACCCTCTCTGTTCCTCTCAGGTGGAATGAGCTGTCAACTCTAGCTTTTCTCTTAATCTAATTGTCTAAAAACCTGGCATTGTGCATTACAAAATATTATATGACTATATATGTTTTGTTTTGTTATGAATTATGATATACGAATAAAAGCATTTGCTAAATGAATAAATGCAAATGAAAGGTTCCATGGATGTTAAATGGTTCTTCATTGAACCAAAAATGGCAATAAAGAAGCTTTATTTTTAAGAGTGTAATTCAACGTAATCTGATCTATTATATGTGCACATGGACAAATTATTAAAATGAATACCTGGCTGCAAATCTCTAATGAGTTAGGACAACAGTACTGTTCAAACTCAAAATAAAACATGGCACAAAGAAAACTTCTAAAAAAGTGTGTGGGCTAGTGACGCCATGTGGGCTTGGAGTCAAGCATGATTCATCCTATACAATAGATCATCACAGACTTCTTTAACCTCATCTACTAAATTAGAAAATTGAATAAAAAGACTCCAAAAATGCAAAAATGAACAAAGGAAGCAAATTAGCAAATATCTATATTACACGTAAAAGCACTGTGCTGAACCGTTCAATTAGTTTCTATGTATCGACAAACGTCATGAATCTTTTAAGTTTAACTATGTCACATAACAAAGTGATTTTTTTTTTTTAGAAAAGATGCATCTACAAAATACAAAGACATAAGATATCACCAAACTTGATTTGTAAATAACCCTGTGGAAGCAGTGGAGATGCAGTCAGTGGATGCTAACACAGTGTGGGATCAGATGAGGCAAGTGTGGTGTGTTTGCATCTATCTGCCCACTCTGACCTGAGAGGTGAGCCATAAGGACAGCTATGCAAGACTCAATAATGCACTACCATAAATATGTTCTTGAGCATTGCTTTAGGCCGGTAACAGTCCCTAACATTCCACATGCAAAACACAACAATGGTACCACTCGAAAACACATCATTAAAAGAAGAAATGCATGCTATGTTGTCACCACATGACACATAACTCAGAATGAACACCAGTGCAAAACACTAAAACACTGAGGTAGTAATTTACATGAATTATTCATGCCACGCTGCATGCTGGGAAATACAGTCCAGCATCTAGCACTGCAGAATTAATTAAGAATTAAAAAGGGCAATTAAAAAGAAAAGTAAAGACCAGACTACTTCAAAGCATCCTGGTAATTTGATGATGTTGGGGGGAGGAATGGCTGCTGAGACTTTTGCACGGCTTGGAGAATCAGACACTTTCAGAGGGGGAGAGAGAAGGGAAGAGGTACTATACCCTGCTAAAAAAGCACACCCAACACGAGTGGTCATGGACCGGGCCATAATTATCCTCGCAAAGGCTTCTGGGTAATTAATCTACAAAGAAAAGCCACCTGCAGGAAAGTGCACTCAAATGCCGCACACTGAGATGACTGACTAAATAGGCCTAAGTGGAACACTCCTGAAAATGATGGGGATCTGAAAGCAAGTAAGCAGCAGATCAGCTAATAGTCAAGTGTATCTGACGGTGTCAAACGCTGGTACTGTATCCTGTTTGGTTTTGTCAAATTAAATGGAGCAAAATAAATCCATCTTCACAAATGTACTGATGTAAAATTAAATAAAAATGGCTTGCTTATAGTTGACTATGCATATTACATTAGAACAGAATGAATTATTCATCATTAGTATAAAAACACACTTTAAGATTTATACAGTGTTTTATATACTTTAGATAAATCGAAAAATTTTCATGAATATAATTTGAATGGTTTACTTAGAATTGACAATGCATATTACATTAGAACAGGAGGAAGTAATCAGTATTAGTATAAAAAACACTAAACTTTATATAATATTTTATACAACGATTTAAACTTTACATAAATGTAAACATTTTAATACACAATTCAAATGGCTTAGTTTTATTTAGTAAGCTATTTATACTAAGAAATTATACATTATTAATATTTAGTACTATAGAAAGAAAAATAAAGTTATAGTTACAGATATTACCATTACATTATTATTATCAACAAAATTAAGCATATTAAAAATAAAAATAAAAGATTTACATTTATATAATGTTTAAACCTTAATATGCATAGTCAACTATAAGAAAACCATTCAAATGTTATTATATGAAAAAAAAATCATAATATAAAGCTTAAAGTGTGTATTTTTATACTAAAGCCAAATACTTCTGTTCTAATATGCATACTCAACAATAATGCTTAAAGCTTTATAAAAAAGGGTTTGTTAACATTTAATTATTCATTATATATTAGGCCTATATTAATATGATAGCTTTAATGTATGCAGTAACAATTAGTGTGTTAGTGAAGACTCAGATGCTCTGATTTAATATGCTTGTACAGCCCAAACGTCCCGTATAAGGTTATGTAATAAAAGTATAAATAAATGTCCCTGACACCCTCCAGATGGCCAAACGTCCCCCACAGAGGCCAGCTCCGGCCAGGCCTGGCCTTCAGAAACCCTCTACCACTATCACACTGACCCAACAGCCCCTCCTCTGGCCACGGGGTCACTAGGCCAGCCACCTGCACAGTTAGTTATGCAGTTTTAATGAGAGGACAGGTGAACCTTGTTCAGAAATGTGGTTAACAGGTGTTTTTGTGGCCCTTTGTGACCACTAACAACAATTAAATAGCACTTCAGTTTTCACAACCCTAATGTTTTTTCAATAAGGCAGAAGTAGGGCTGTCTTATGTTTTGACCACTCCCTGGTTATAGACCCTTATTTGACAGGAATTAAAATGAGGCTGTGAGGAATAGAAGTACAGTGCATTAGTTTAATGGATTGCATTGTTGTTTAACAACATACTGATTGTTCAGCTGACAAAATGCCTTCCTGGGGAAAAAAAAAAAAAAAAAAACTTTCGGTAAAGAAAAATTCCACATAAGAGTTTTGAAAGTTCTGAAAATCACATCTAAATACATGAAAATTGATCTAGGAGGATTTCTGCAGGTTTTGTGAAGGAAACCTGAAGACCTTTTTAAGACCAAATAAAGAACATTTAAGAATGAATTTAAAGGGAGCACAATACGTGAGAACAATGTGAGAAGTTATTTTAGCAATACTTTAAAGTTTGAAAATACACCTTTCAAATGATGTCCATTACTTTTTTATTCATTTTACCAAAAAAAAAAACATGAAACATGAACAGCGCTGTGGCAGCAGTGGAGTCATTCATATTCCTGGGCACCACCTTCTCGCAGGACCTAAAGTGGGACAATCACATCGACTGTAGAAGTTATCAGTCAACAGCAGAAGTTGTACTTCCTTTTTTCAACTGAAAAAGTTCAACCTTTCACAGGCGCAGATGACACCATTTTACTCAGCTGTTATAGAGTTGGTTCTTTGCACTTCTACTGAATAACTGTCTGGTTTGGGTCAGCCAGTAAATCAGATATTAGAAGACTGCAACAGACTGTTAGAACAGCTGAAAGGATAATTAGTGTGCACCTGCCCAACCTTCAGGATTTGTACAACTCCAGAGTGAAGAAGCGGGCAGGTAACATCATCACAGACCCCTCTCACCCGGACACAACCTGTTTGCATTTCACCCCTCAGGCAGGCGTTACAGATCTCTGTGCACTAGAACATCTAGGCATAAAAACAGTTTTTCCCCCATGCCATCTCCAGTTTAAACAGCTAACTATGAAATTACCACCTGTAAATCATTTCTTAATAACTAATTATTGCCTCTCTCTCAAGTGTTATGTAAACACATATACATTTTTTATTTATACAGCTGTATATACAGTAAATAATGCACAAATCTGTACATAAATCTTCTGTTCCAGATGCATACCACATTATTATTAATTTTTTCCCCTTAGTCTTACTTATTCAAATGTTCTATGTTCTCAATGTCATATATATATATATATATATACATATACATATACATATATGTTTGTACCAAGAGCTCCTGAAAAACACAACAAATTCCTTGTGTGTTTGCACATACTTAACGAATAAAGCTCATTCTGATTCTGATTAAATTCAATATGGCATCTAACCTGATTAAGGTCTATTGCTAAGTTACATCAAGTAACAACTGTTTAGCTTTGTTCTGGCAATAAGAATAAAAAAAAAATACAATACCAGTCCAAAGAACGGAAAAAAACTTGTTTATTGTGATCTTAAAAACCAACTGAAGCTCAAACGATTATACTTAAGTGCTTCAGATTAATTTTATAGACAAATATATATTGTGCCTATGTATAAATGGATCTAAGCATGTATGAATTGGACCAGCTAATGAAGGAAAAAGTGTCCAGCATTCACAGGACCTCCTTCAAAAATGTTTAAAAGGTGGCTACTTTGGTTTAGCTAAAATGTAAGAATTTTTTGGATCACTACATAATATTTTGTGTTATTTTATGTGGAAAATAGTAATAATAAAGAATGGGTAGGTGTGTAAAAACTACATATTGATAGTGTCTGTTGTAGACCTGGTCAAAATACCCAAAATACATGCAAAATAAAAGGTCTCACCTATGCTTATAGATTACCTCAGATTGAGTGACAGGTGTCTGGCTGATGCCAACATTTACTGACTTCCAGGAGCGGGCGGTGAGGACACAAGCGAACAGAGGATAGAGATCCCCTGCGCCCAGACGCCTGCTGTAACGCTCGATGCCTTTCAAGTCTCCCTTTATCAAACTCTGCCACAGTCTGCAGTAGTCCAACCTGAAGTCCTGGTTCAGCACCTTGGACAGAGACACATCTTGTTCTGTTAGTGTTTGAGGTGTCTGAACAAATGCTTAAAAGTAAAAGTCATCACTCCAGTCTTCAGTGTCACATGATCCTTCAGAATTCAGAATCATTCGAATATGCTGATCGGCTGCTCAAGAAACATTTCTTATTAATGTTGAAAACAGCTGACCTGCTTAATATTTTTGTGGAAATTATTTTTTAAATTATTTTTTTAGGATTATTTGATTAATAGAAAGCTCAAAAGAACAGCATATATCGTATTTATTTGAAATAGAACTCTTTTGTGACATTTTTAAAAGTTCTTACCGCCACTTTTCATCAATTTAATGCATCCTTGCTGAATAAAAATATTAATTTCTTACAAAAAAAATCTTACTGACACCCAAACTTTTGAATGGTAGTGTACTTACAATTTATGAATGGTTTAACATAAAAAAAAAGATAAACATCAGCATAAACTAATAATCCAAATACGGAGAGCTATCAAGACTCTTAGACGGCTGAGTAAATGGAAACTTGTGTTTCATGATGTTGTTAGTATTACAGAAAGACAGATGAGATTACTTGATAGTTGCTAATATGAATTCTTGTGGGCCTCATTAACTGCTTTGGGTTAAATTAAAGGCCAGCAAATCCCTCACTGAGACAAACAGAATTCAATGGAATACTACTAGGACTACACCATTTTGCCACTCCAATTAATCAACGCAGATACAACCCATGGCTTTCAGCAAACTTAACATGACATACCATGAATTAGCATTTTGGACCAAGACACTAACCAAATGTCACTGCTAGAATGGCTTTATCATATTTATCACCACATTATCTCCATGGATTTATTTAGAGCCGCCACATCTTCTGGGAAAACAGAAGTTGAGTGAATTGCAGGAGAGCGTGTAACGGTGTGTTTGCATATCTGCTTGTAATAAGAGGGAGGTGGAAATGTGCACTTCTTAAAACACACTAGAGCTTCAGGGCCACTTAAATGAAATGCTTTTAGTCTGCTGCGGCACATACAGGCCTGGGTGCACAGCTGACCTGGGAGCCAGCGGGTGAATAATGGGGTGTAATATGTGATGAATTCGCTTCTATGTCGAGTCTGTGGCAGCCTCGGCCGATGTCTTACCTGATACAGTCCGTGATCGAGTAACACAATTTCCGTCTTATTGCTTTCAGGACACTTTCGCACCAGCACGTTGCCAGGGTGAGGATCACAGTGCACGAATCCGTTGACAAATATCATCTCACTGTATATCTTGCCCAGATTCCGGGAGATCTGAGGAAAAGGGAGGAGAAAGAGGAGGAAAGTAAGAGAAAGAGAGGGGTAAAAAAAAAAAAAACAGGTTAACCACACATACAGATTTACTGGTCATCCAACTCCTCTCACAGATACTCATGCTGCATAGTAGCTTTATGTAACAACTGGTCTTAAATGCAAAGATTTATTTAAGTACTATTTTATTTTGTTTAATCCTATATTGCAGAATGTAAAAATAAAAACTAAATTCAAATGGCTTATAGTCAACTATGCATATTACATTAGAACATGAGGAAGTATTAAATATTATTATTTAATAATAATTAATTATTAAATATTTGTATAAAAAAGCTTTACATAATAATTTATATAATGATTTAAACATCATATAAATGTAAAAATGTTAATAAGTACAGTTTGAATAGCTTAGTGTTACTCAGTAAGCTATTTATACTAAGTAGATATACTAAAAACAAATATATTTTACATATATTTTAAAATATACATATATGATAAATAAATAATTAAAAAAAGTATTTATTTTAAATATAAACAAAATCAATTGTTTAATATATTACAAATAAAAGCACTTTAAGCAATTTAAAAATAAGCACTGTTATATAACGCTTAAATCTTCGTATAAAATGTGAAACTTTGCAAATATTATTCTTTAAATAATAGGCCAACAGGGGTGTGCGATATATATCGTCTGCGATAATATCGTAATTGTTGTTTTAAAGATGTGCGATTTGACAATATCGAGTATTTTGCTAAAACCATTCAAAACATTCATACAGAGTGCACACTTACATTACGTGAAGTCTAGTGTGTGCGCAGAGTGCGTTCTTTAACTGCATGATTCAGTCTAAAAAATGCATTTACAATGATCACAAAATTCAAGATATGGGGACAGAAAATGTATATATTTATATCATTTCATATAGTTCTATCAATATCATAGAAAGAGTGCCGTTTTTTTTCTCTCCAAAAATTTCCATGATTATAAATGTAATATTGATTTTTTACAAGGTTCAAAACAAGAAGTTAACTAAGAGGCTTACGGTTTAGACACCATATTGCCTGTTTTTGTGATATTTCGACAACAAAAATAATTCCAAACACAGCCACAATGCTATTTTGCGTCTCTGAGCGTGTTTAGTTCCTGAATGAATCAACCGTTTAAATGATTTGTTTCAATTGCAATAACTCACTTATTACCAGTGACTTGCTGCCACCTGCTGCCGATTTTAATTTCACATTTATAGTTTATTTTTATTATTAAATAATTTCAAATAATAGTATTCAATGTTTTATGTTTAATATATCAAAACATTATTTATGCATTTGTAATTGCAGGTTAAATGCATTCATGTTCTGCACTAAACAGTAGTGTGTAAATACATCTAAATGCCACTTCAGATGCAGCTTCTGTTTCCTCTGCAAGGCAAAGATGGTATTGATACAGAATTTTATTGATACAGATTTCATTTGCTTGGTAACAGCCCAAATGTCTTATTATTCTAATCCACTGATTAAATATAAGAATTTGACTTGAAAGATAATGCACACTTAGAAAAATGGCTCTATAAAGGGAAAAATGCCCATAACAGGTAAAAATCTATTTAAACTTATTGGAAAAGATTAATTTCTATCTGACCACCACACTGAATATGAAGAATATCAAAAACCTTAGGAGTCAGCTGTCCACGGTAGTCCTTAAGACACCAGCACAATAACACACTCAGCAAAATATCATCTAATTATCGTTATCGATAAAATCCCAGAAAATATCGAGATGATATTTTTTTTGTCAATATCGCACACCCCTATAGGCCAATGATAGCTTTAATTCTTCAGATTTATAAGACTAATAAAAAAGTGGAGTACATAACACTGGTTAAAAGAAGCATTCTAAGTAATCAACATAGAAGCTATAAAAAAAGACTTGCAACCTTTCAAAATAAAAGATAAACAATATCAACAAAAAATGGCAGAAATATAACGTATAGCATAAATGGTACATGTGCATTTCTATGCAGAGAAATGAGGAGCCCATTTAAGTTTACGTAAAACGTTTTCCCGAAGATGCCGTGGCCCCAACAGATGAGAATGTATTTATTATAAAACAACCCCCGATGCAATTATTCCACCCACTCTCACTCTTTGAAGATAAGTTGCGATAAGCATCTCCCTCAGCTGTGCTATAATGCAGCGAGCCAATGTGAAGTAGGATGAGGAAATGTCAGTCTGAACTGAAGCACAGAGAATAAATCAAGCATCTTCTCATACTCCCTTGGCTGGTGTCCACATACAGTTTACCCCAATAATGGGAATTAATTGTTTAGCTTAATTGTTTTGTTTTTCATTCATTTTTATACCGTTTTTACAGGACAGCACATATTTCTTTGCTTCCTTGCAGGAACTGGTATTTTCTTCTGGAAATGCAAATGTAGCTATGAGAAAAAAGTGTGGTGACACATAGGCCATTTTTTGTCGTGCGCTGATGTATATTCGGTGGCACGACACATACTAATCGTGGCCAGATGAACACACACGTATTGGATTCACGCACATGGCTAGGAGTTTATGAAGCCCTTATGATTCATCGTAAATTGCTTTTCGAGACTGTGTAGCTCGCAAAAGTGGTGATCTAAATCACTTATGTCATCCAAAATGTAAAACAATGACAGTGTGATGTGACTCAGACACCATTGCTCTGAGCCGAATGAGTGACCAAACACCGCAAGGGCTCTTACGAGAACGAACACGTGTTAGTCAATACTGGTGGCATATTAAAACAAAGATTGCAGACAATTAGTTAATTAAAATTGCAACCATAACAAGTTTTACTGTGAACATTAAAGTGGTGCAATATTTATTTATTTTATCGCTGTTTAAGAGGACAGTTCACCCAAAAATGAAAATTCTGTCATGTAGAACACAATCAAAGATATTTTGAAGAATGTTGGTAACCAAACAGTTGATGGTAGCCATTGAATTCCATAGTACTTTTTTCCACATTATGGAAGTCAATGGCTACCGCCAACTGTTTGAAGACTCTTCAAAATAACTTCTTTTGTGCTCAACAGAGGAAAGAAAGGTTTGGAACAACTTGAGGGTGAGTAAATGATGACAGAATTTTCATTTTTGGGTGAACTATAACATTTAACTAACATTTCAACTTTAGATTATCCCCTGTACTTTGTGTAAAAAATATCAATATTCACTAAAGTGTGCAAAGTATGCAGAAAGGTCAGGCAGTCAGATCCCTATGTTACCCAAAGCTCACAATAATAATCACTATACTAAAAGCAATGCATCCTGGGATGGCAGAGGACCCCTAAAGGCCTGATTGGGCATGCATAGACAGCGAGAAGAGTTTTAGTATGCTAATAAACACTTTAGGATGCAGCGGATGAAAAGCTCATCAACAGTGCCCTTGGAGGGAAGACGCAGACGAATATCCCCAAGGCAGGGCGCCATGTGAAGGGTATGCAAAAGGCAGATTAAAAGAAGTTGTGTGGACCAAAGTGAACTTGACGCAAGGAAAGAGAAAGTGGGTGAGGCTATTTAAAGGTGAAGTGAATAGTTTTATAGGTCATTGCTTGGTGCCCTTGTCTGATTGTATACACTTTTGTTAAATGTGAGCCAAAATCATCACAGTTAAAAGAACCAAAGACTTAAACTACTTCAGTCTGTGTGCATTGAATTTATTTAATACACGAGTTTCACAATTTGAGTTGAATTACTGAAATAAATGAACTTTTCCACGACATTCTAATTTATTGAGATGCACCTGTATATTCAAATTGACATTTTAAATTGACATTTTGTATATTTTATATATGTTTGACTGTATTTCTGAGAGGATAATGACAGCCTCAAATAAATGGTACAAGAGACTTTCAAAAACATTAAAAAAAAAGTATATATTTCAAAATTTTGAACACCTGTGTGTGCTTTTTTTTAAATGTGTGAAACGACGTAAAAGACTTAAAAAATGGGGAAAAAAAAATTTAATCTTTTGAATTTACAATGAACACTCTCATCATTTCACTTTAAAAACAGAGCAAAAAATGTATCAATCTCTCACAAGAAAAAAAAACACCAAAAATGATCAATTTCATCTACTGAGGAAATAGGCAGAAAATCATGAACCGTATAAGGTCACCGGGCTTTGCTAACCCCAACTGAGGCCATTGCCACAACAAATATTTGCTATTGACTAAAGAACGCGTCAATGAAGAGCAAAATTAGCTTGCAGTGTTGCAAATAAAAATCCTGTCTATCCTCTAATTCCTCCTCTATCCATGCCGGCTTTCCAGGATCCCGCTCTGCTCTCTTCTTCCGCTGGGGTAGGAGTGAGTGCATGCAGAGAATAAATCATATTTTCTGTCCCATTTCACCAAACTGATGAGTCCGTTTCCCTGGAAGCGTCAGAGTGCTCCATCCACAGGGAGACGACGAAGGCCCAGGCTGCTCTGACAACTTCACCAGCACTGCATACCAAAGAAGCTGAGGAAAAAAAAGAGGGGCATTCCTGCCAGCGGCCAACACGTACACACACCAAGTGAATGTGTGTTTGACGCATGTTTGAAGTTTCAGCAGAAGTGGGGCTGGCGCACCAATCACACATACATGGGGGCACCTAGTCAGAATGACTCAGCACAGGATTCCTTTAATGCTAGAGTCGGCCCTTTAGAAGGATGCCGTCTTCACACGTCTGCTGCATGCTATGTTGCAAAGGGGGTTCAGCCGGCACAGGGATCAGGGACGGGACAGCTCCTTTCAACAGCAAGCTAAAAATAGCTAGCGCTGGAAATGTGAGACGACTCCAGTCTTCCCTCTGAACTCGTTTGAGGATGTTGTTCGTGTCACAGGACACAAAGAAATCACCTGCCAGAGAAGCTCTCTTTGGGGACAGAAAGACGCCGATGACACAGAGAAAGGTGCCTTTGTGCTTGTACGTGCACACGTGTTATTACCTGCGAGGACGGCCTGAGCGGATGATGTCTACCTGAGCATTACCTGAACACAGCTGGCCTGTCGCGTCGCACTAGACTGAATTTTTTTTCAGAGGGGATGATGCAATTACTCCTACTGGGGCTCTTGACACAGAATAAAAACTCTCCATATGGACCTCTTCTGCCGGCCGAGTGAATATCATGTCATTGTGGCACAGCAGAACAATGAGAGCGATAGAAAAACACCTGAAATACTTTCTCTCTTTCAGTATCTGGAAAAAAAAGAAGCGTTACAGACAGTTCACAAAACAAAAGCTGGTTTATGTCTGACACTCTTAAAAATAAAGGTTTCTTAGTGGCATTGATGGATCCATGAAGAACTTTCAACATCCATGGAACCTTTTCATTACACAAAAGAATCTTTATAATGGAAAAAGGTTCTTCAGATAGTTGAAATGTTCTTCACACTAAGAAAAATGGTTCATTTAAGAACTGTTAACAGAAAATGGGTCTGCTGCATCGCAATGAAAACCCCTTTTTATTGGCCTAAATATACTGCAGTCAATGTGAAATGCTGTTTGCAACCCATTTTACTGATGTAGTCTGCTGTATATTTGAATGAAACAAGATAGATGAGTGAAAATGTAGGACAGGATTTTATTATATCCTTCATGACTATTTTACTACTAGTTTTTACCATTTTAATATTACTTTAAATCAATTTTCATTTTTATATTTTCTAATTTTTTACTTTTAGTAACTTTTTTTTTGGTAGTTGTGGTAGTTTTTGGTGGTTGTTCATGGTAATCAAACCTGGAACATGCATGAAGACAGTAAACAGGGTCAATTTTGATTTCAAGTTGACAAAACCACGAGGAGGAACCACAACGACATGAAGCTCAGATCATAGCTGGTCTACAATGCATAGGGTATCAAAGACTGCAATGACTAACCTCAAATTACTCTTTTCTGGATGACCAACCAACTATTCACCCTGGTTCTAAATCCAACCCAAAGCCTCATCCGTATCACTCACATTCTCTGTCCTGGGCAACTGAGCCGATTACATCTGCTTATTTATGGAGACAACATAAAGCGAATGTCACTGGATTTAACTCTAAAAAAAAAAAGCTGATTTATTTAAACCTTCCTGTTGTAATCTTGGCCCTGCGCTGATCAATACAGGGTAAGACAAAGAGAAAGGCTTTTAACAGAGCGCAGCACTAAATCTAATGAGCCGCTCTCAGCTGCTGGCACATGTGCGGCTGAATTGGCAGATCTGTGAGGGAGATAAGAAGGTCCAGCCCTCTGGCATCATCATTCTCTCCCTTCCACAACCCTGCAACACAACGTACACAAATGTCTATGACAAAAGCTTTTATTACCTTGGGGTCTAACTGGCCTCTCTGGAACTTATGTATTCTTCAACCTCCAGTCACCACAAGACGCTGAGAGCAGAAGCTTTGAGTGTTTATCGGGAGTTAGGATAGAAAACAATGCTTAAATATAACATGCATTAACATCTAGGGATGCAATAAATATCACTATTTTGGCTGATACAGAGAAGTCGATAATTATTGTTTATTAAAATATATAAGTGAATGTCATCAAATTACACAAAAAATACAAAAATGTAAAAAAAAATGTAAATAAATTAAATAGCTAAAAAATAATGTAATGTATATATTTTTGAATTATAAAAATAAACTTAAAATAAGCAATAATTACTTTCATGGTATGAATACATGGGCGATTCTAATTCTATACTAATTTATACAAACAAAAACTACAATTGACTGTTTTAAATGCTTCAAGTGGATTCATGGATTCACAGGCATCATGTCATTCTAATATTCACTACGAAACTAAAACAAAACTAAAATGGAAACAAATTAAAAGCATTAAAATGATTTCTTTATTTGAAATAAAATACATGTATATAATATAACTGGATTTATTTATTTATTCATTCATTCACTTATTTTAGTCTAGCTAATTGCCAAGGCAGCATTTCTCATTTAAATTTAGTTTAACTTTATGTACTAAAATAACTAAAACTGAAATAAAAACGATATAGAGACAGGCATTCTTTCGTTTCAAACGGCCCCTTGAAACAATTATATTTTAACACTTTCTTTTGCAGCTAATATTTCACATTTTATGAAGAGAGTATTGTGAGAGGTTGCTAGGTAATTGCTTACATGTCCAAATAAATAAAAGCAACAACAAAAAACACCCAAGAAATGTAGTTTAATAGTTGAGTTAGTGGTTTTGAAGAAGCTAAGCAAATGCCACTAATGATCCCACAACATGGCCGTCATAAATGCCGTACATACGTAGTCCTCTACATAGGCATTATTTATGACGTCTGGTCCGAGCTGATTGAGCGTCATGTGTGACTACGGCGGTTGAGTGTAGTTCCAGAGCTCAGTTAAAGGCCCGGGCTGAGCGTCAGGTACTGAAAGAAGTGTTTGTTTCAATCTGCAAGCATGTCATCCACTCTAAGACAAGCTGTCTTCTTTAATATCTCACCTCCGCCACGCTTGTCAGTCAGGATTTCCTGTTAGGACGCCTCTGTTTGACCTAAATACTGACAACCGCGACGCACACATGAACAGAGCCGGAGAACGGCTCGTTCCGGCACCTTGACACCGCCTTCTGCAAAAGGAGTGGGGAAAAAAAGGCTTGTGTTCATAATATCAATTATGCACTGTATCATTATCCACAAGTCTCTTTCAGCAGGAGGATAAGCCAGCGCAGGCTTTTTGTACTGTCAGCGCCGAGCACTGTCGGCATGTAGAAACACGACTCACAGTCACCTTAAAGAGGACGAGTGGTCTGACAGGCAGAGCGCAGTGGAGCTGGAAAAAAAGTCCTCCATTACAAGCCGCTAATGCATAACAACACAGAGCATTACTGAGAGGCCATTTACAGTCCTGCATCCCATTAATCAGTGACCACTGGGAGAAAGAGCCACCAGCACCACAAACAATTGATCTCAAAGGGACGCCGTCTTTCAATTATGGTAATTAATTACGTCTTTTCTATTTGTTATCTGGTGGGTTGGACAGAGGCGACAATGAAGAGAGAGCACGAGTGTGTTGCAGCAGGAGACGACCGCTGGAGTGCCATTCTTCACTGTCACACTTCAGTGTCACAGTCATCATGTTTGATTGGACGAAGTCAAGCACATGTTGAAAGATGGTGGCGCAACTTCACAGGCTTTTTTTGTGAGGCTGCTGGTAAAAAGGGATAGTTCAACTCAAAATGAAAATTCTGTCATCATTTACTCACCCTCATATTTTTCCAAACCTATATGAATTTCTTTCTTCTGTTGAACACAAAAGATGATATTTTAAAGAATGTTGGTAACCAAACAGTTGCTGGTAGCCATTGACTTCCAAAGTATTTTTTCTTCTTCTCCATACTATGGATGTCAATGGCTACCAGCAACTATTTGGTTACCAACATTCTTCAAAATATCATCTTTTGTGTCCAACAGAAGAAACTCGTACAGGTCTGGAACATCTTAAAGGTGAGTAAAAGACAGAATTGTATTTTTTTTTTGTTAACTACCCCTTTAAAAGTGATCCCATTCAGTGGGATCATTCACCCAAAAATGGTCATCATTATGATCATTGTTGTTTATTGTTATCTAATCCTGTCATCATTTACTCACCTTTATGTTGTTCCAAACCTGTACAAATTACTTTATTCCACTGAACACAAAAGATAAGAGATTTTGAAGAAGTTTTTCCCCCCCCCCCTCCATACAATGAAAGTCAGTGGGGTCCATAGTTTTGTTTTGGACCCAATTGTTTTGTTTTGGAAGCCATTGTACGAACATCTGAAATGTTTTGTGTTCCGCAGAAGTCATCATGCAGGTTTAGAACAACATAAAGGTGAGTAAATGATGTCAGAATTAGATAACCATAAACAACAAAAATCTAAAAAATATCAAAGATAACAATAAATAAATAACTAGAAGTTAGCATTTATCATTTAAATAATTATTGAAAAAATATGTATTTTCTGTAATTTGACTTAACATATTTAATATGTAACTTGATGCATGCACATCAAAATACAGATTGTCAATTATGATTAAATATGTCTGCACAAACTGCTAAAAAAATATTTAAATCAAAACAGTTATACATTAGTGATATGATTAGATTAGCCATGTTTGAAACATCTGTAAAATAGCCAATAAACGCAAACCCGTGGCCACTCATTTCTCGAATTCTAACCATGTACAAAACATCCTACAACCAGGTAAACTATGTCATTGACACGAGCGTAGTGTCAAAACATGTCAAAGCCAAATCACTCCCATTACAATCAGTGAAGCTATTCGCTCTTGTCTGCCAAGTTTTTGTTTTCTGCTTTGTGGATTTTTAAAATCACACCTTGGATAATAGCACAATATGAACGATAGAGAATTTCAACATTGTGTGGGCCCACCAAAAAAAACAAAACAAAAAAAACAACTAAAAATCATTAGACTAAAGGCCCGTTCACACCAAGGATGATAACTATAGAGATAACGATAAAGATATAGTTCTAAAAATTTTTCTCAATATTAAAGAATAGCAGAGTCCACACCACAACTATAACGATAAAGACAAAGAGAAACGATATCGTTGGAATCACTTTCAAAACGATTTTTTTCCAGCTGATGAACGATAAAAAATTGACAGCCAATCAGAATCCATCCTGCTGTAACGAGCTCGAGAATTTAAAGCGGCAGACGAGCGTGCGCTTAGAATAAACAGACGATATCGTTCGCTGGTGTGGAAGCTAATATCGTTATCTTTATAGTTATTGTTCTTGGTGTGAATGGGGCTTAATAGCCTTCTCAAAATCAGTCAAGTGGTCTTCCTTAAAATCAGACAAGTATGAAAACTATTTTTCATACTAAGTTTTTATACAGTGACCTCCACCTGTGTGTCCATACACATCTTTCTATATTATACCCACTGCATCACTTGACAGAGCACAAAACAAGAGCAATGAAGTACAAACTGATCCAACAGTAAGCCTAAAACACTTCCGAGGAGACAAAAACAAACATCAAGTGGTTCCAACCAGTCAAAGATTTGGTTTGATTCAGAAGATGTGGATTACAGTCTTTCACAACTTATTATTGCGGTTGTAATGACTCTTTGAGACAAACCAAATCATTTTAGCATGCCTTACAGCATCTCTCAAAGGGGACTCAACTTCCTGAGGAATATAATTGAGTTTGAGGCTTTTAATAGGCGCTGGAAATGAAGGAGCAACACTTAACAAGCGGCTTCACTCCAGCGCTGGCTCTGCTCTGTGTGACAGCTGGGTGTCTTCACCTCCTCATTACATACTTCATAATAATCACATAAATAATATCAACACATGCGCATACTCTGCCAAGCTCAGTCAGATCATGGAGAAAAGCGCACTTGTGTGTAGTTTATATAACTCAGCGAAACACACCTCTTAGCGAAGTTTGTTTTTGCCAACTTTTCACTAAGTTAGATTATCACTGTTCACACCGCCACAAATTGATGCTTTTTTAAGACCAATTTTTTATACGAGTAGGATTTTTCAAATTAATACTTTTTAATCAGCAAAGACACATTACATTGATCAAAAGAGATGACTTCTATTTCAAATAAATGCTGTTATTTTTTACTTTCTATTCATCCAAAAATCCTCAAAAAAAGTATCATAGTTTCCACAAAATTATTAAGCAGCACAACTGTTTTCAACATATAATAATCAGAAATATTTCTTGAGCAGCATATCTAAAGGATCATGTGACACTGAAGACTGCAATAATGGCTGCTGAAAATTCAGCTTTACCTTCACAGGAATAAATTACATTTTGAAACTGTATTAACATAGAAAATAGTTATTTTAAATTGTAATAATATTTCACAATATTACTGTGTTTTAAATCAAATAAATGCAGCCTTGATGAGCATAAGAGGCATTTAAAAGGATAAAAAATATGGCTGACCCAAACTTTTGAATGTGAGTGTTTATACATTTATTGTACATTATGTTTTACTCATAATGCACTTATAATTACAGAAAATAGCTCAGAGTCAACACAACACATGTAGGCAATGCAAGTTTTAGTCTCTCTCTCATGTGATTACCCCATCCTGTTCCCTCTTCTCATCATTTCCTGTCATGTTTAATCAATTCCTTTTAAAAACAAATGCCAAAATTTTAATAAAAATAGAAATCATTATTATTATTATTTTCCAATTCTGACATTCTGAGAGAAGGACAAGAGCAAGAGAGAAAGGGGGTAATAAAAATAAAAAGATAAAAACACTACTAACATCTTAAGGCAAAAATAGCATCAGGGTTGATTCACCCTCCACTCTCAGTCTCTCTCAGAGCAGCATGGATGCTGTAACAGATCCAGGGCCCTCCAGAGACCTCGTGGAGTAGAGGAGGACTCTCACAGAAGCCCAAAGGCTCATGTGGCTATTTAAAGAGCGCTCAATTCTCTATGATGTAGGAATCACTGCTAATAGAGATAATTCCTTGCATTGCCTGACCCAGAAGGATCGGTCAGATGGGATTTGACTTACCACACACACACAGACGCACTATAAACACACTGGTTACTAGTTTACATGCTCTTTACTACGTGCTATTGGGGTTTTATTTTACAAACACAGCCAAAACCATGTTTAACGCACAATATAAATAAAAAAAACTCACAATTAGCCTGATCATATGTTTACTTTCTTACTTTCATTCACTTATAACTTAATATCATAATAGCCCTGTTCCAAAACCTATAGAAGCCAACAGCAGCACTAACTGTAGACTAACCAAATGAAATAATAAAATATGGTAACAAACAACAGGGAACTATAGCAACATACAAATGTTAGGCAAAATATTTCAAGCTTACTTAGACTGAGCTTTTTATTAGTAGTACTTTCCATTGTTGAATGGAAATTACTGAGCATGTTGCAATGCATTCTGGGATTGCATCATCCATGATGCTACTTTACAAATTGGTCAAAACAAGCCTAATGTTTCTGTCTAGCATATAAAACAGCCATTGCACCAACATGCTTATGCTTACAGTAGGTTTAAGCACAGGGATAATTGGCGATTACTAATCTCATCACATACACAGCAGTCATTACCGATACTATTAAACTACATTCCATAAGGACCTTAGCTCAAGCTAATGTACGGCGTCTTTACACTCTGCTGGATCTGGATAGTAAAGAAAATAATAAAACATTCCGAGATTCCGTGCACGTTGGCAGAACACAGAGAGAAAAGTCCATTCCAGCCATCATCAATCTTTTGATTACTTACACGCCAGCTCCCACACAGAAGCTCGCGGATGCCAGAGCCAGTTAATAATTCTATCCATTTTCAGAGGTAGACTCCATCATTTATTATGTTCTGTATCTATCTCATCAGCTGTCTAATAACTCTCATCATCATTGGCTAATGCCGGAGCCAGTATTCGGCCCAGATAAAGCACTTGGCTACACTGTTTGCTTTATTTACTTTTGTGAGCATTGTAAAGGCTGACTGGCGGCTAATGAGTACTGCAGGGGGAGCGGTCGAGGTTACGGAGGGCAGGATCGTCCGTGATGCTGGCTAATATAGCGTTGACTTTAATCATTACCACTTATTCTGGTCGCATCTGGGAGGAATATTTTGCATGCAGTGATTCTATAATGTACTCTCAACCTCCGAGAGAGAAAAAGACCTAGAGAAAACAGAATTAACAGATTTTAAAGATCAGAATCAGTGTATATTACTGTATGTGTGTCAGCTGTGTCAGGTACTCAAGGTCTGTTGCTGTCACATGAAAAGAGTGTAAAAACATCTGTAGCTTCTGTCAGATATTATGAACCTGTGACCAGAGAAACCGAGCAAAGGAGGAAGGAACAGGTTGATGGGGCATTTACACCATGACTGACGGATTGAGGGGAAGTGAGGGTGTCTAGGGAGGAGAGCTGACTGAACTTGACCTCTTTATGGTAAGTTAAAGAACCTAAAGCACTAGCCAGCTAAAGTAGATAAACACCACCTTGGCCAGGTTTGGAAAACAACAAACTACTGTAGGTTGGTTTAAGCTGGGGGGTTGGGGTTCAGCAGAAAAAATTACATCATAGGAGAAAAAGAATACCACCACATAATGATGTCATTACATTAAAGAAATGAACACCGCACTATGATGACATTACATTAAATATTAAGTCATTCTAAGCCTTTAGTAGACAACACAGACTAATGTTATGACTTTTTCCTCTTTCCACCCCTTCCAATCGGCCATCTACATTGTTTACCAGCACACAAAACTATATGCACACACAACCCTTCTCATTCTAACATTTGTCAACATATGCTTTGGGAGACACAAAATCCAATGACAGTATGAAATCTAACACTGATTAGAATTTCACACAGCTAATTTCCCAAAGGGTCTTTCCCTATTTGCCAGGAATTCCAACCAACAAACTGAAATTTAATAGTGCTTATACAATTAGCATGTGTCCAGTTTATTATTCGAATGGAGTCAGTGATAAACACATGCAAACTGACAGATAATGGAAGTATAGCATCTAGGGCTGAACGATTTTGGAAAATAATCTAATTGCGATTTTTTTTACCAATATTGCGATTGCGATTTAATATGCAATTATTTTTTTTAAAGCTCTTTATGTTCTGTATTATTCAACAAAGACAAGCTATAAATCATTGTATAGTATGACCAACACACTATTAGATAGATTAAACATAAATGTTCTTTTCTGTAGGCCAGGCCTATATGTTACGATGAAATTAGGTGATGCATGAATTGATATGAATGACATTTTTAACAACTACAATCACAGTAAATTGACTGATTTGTTGAACTTCTAACCTTGTGAGCATGTAAGTGTGTCATCAAAGTACTGCGAGAGCTATAAGAGAGCGCGGACGTCTCCTTATGCTTTCTCTCGCTCGCCGTACTTTGATGTCATACACCGATCTGATCTTCAAGTCTAACACACCTCTTTACTCTCGCCTGTCACGTGACCGTGTAATCGCAGCCTCTGGGATTTAAAAATCGAAAATTTTCATATCGCGATATTATCGCAAATGCAATTAATCGTTCAGCCCTAATAGCATCCATTAATTTAAAGCCGACACTGAATAACAAAATTTATGTGTGCATGTGTGTGTCTGTGTGTATATATATATATATATATATATATACATATATGCAAACACACATATATAATAATTTTAAAATAAAAATCACATTAGATATAAAATTGTCTATTATAATGCAATGCCATAGACATTTTAAGCGTAAACTGCTAATATTTATTATATAAATATAAAATAATATTCATTATAACTAATAAATACAATTATAGAAACATGTAAATTAGAAGATACAAAAATGTTATAATATTATAACTGTAATATTAGACAGAATTCTACAACTATGGCTCCACTAATATTTCACTAAAATATAATAATTTATAAAATGAAAAAATTGCTTTTTCTAAAATGTTTTCCTTAAAATAATGTACTTGCATAATATTTCTTTAAAATAAATGCCACTTGGTTTGATATTTTGGCATATAAAGAAAAGATATTCATATAACTGTGGCTTACGTGTGTTTTTTGGGGGCTACTGTATTTACATTTCTGCTTCGTTTCTCTGAATATAAAGTAAAGCTTTTCACGCAAAACTCTGACTGTGGGTGCGGTTTAAGGCACCAAAAATATGCTCTTCACAGTCTTCAGGTCCCGCTGCTCGGATGCCCTTCCAGAGAGCAGACTCATTTCCTCTTGCAGCCTCCAGCTCTGTTTCCCACCAGCTTTGCTAACTCCCCGTAGCTCTGCAATTTCAAAATAAAGTGTCTTTTTAAGCAAGCGGGCTGTACTGCCTTTTCAACCTGTTCCAATGGAGAGCGTCTCTTAAGCAAAGCCCCATTGAGCGGCCACGTGGCACGCTTGCTAATACCATGATCACTTTTATTCCCCCGAACCTCTAAAACCCTCTTAAAAGCGCTCAGACGCAGTCGCGCACACACACGCACAGCACCACATTAAACCGAGAGAGGGAAAATATAAGCGGAAGCATTCGCTAAATTGCTGCACTCCAAATGAGTCTGATGAACCGAGCCCTTTGATTGCATTTTCAAGCTCTGCATAAAATTTGTACGCCATTTTCTTTTAAAACGCATCCTCATTTGCCACACTGTACCGGGAACATCAGTTAATCAGTGCCGCCCAAAACCCAGTCCGCTATCTCCAAAGAAAATGAAAAACGGCTTGGCAGAAAAAATCCAAGCAGTGGTTGTGCGTGACAGCACGTAAAGGAAAATAAATGTTATGTGCACTCGTGGGTACGTGTGAGTGCGAGCGAGAGCGGGGTGTGATAAACACTTGATGGGCCATCCACCCGCCGACCGTTCCCTCCTCCGTCTTTCAAAGGTGTGCGGTGCCCTTTAAGCACGGCTCAGTGGCTTATGAGACCAGTTTCAGGCCGTGTTTACCCGTCTGTCAGGCTCACTGATGCCTGGGTGTACAACGATAAGGAAAGGTTGCCGTTTAAAGCCTCAGCGAGCTTTGCTAAACAAACTGGCAGCAAATGTGCATATTAAATCAGACAGACAAAACAGGTCGGAGGAAATATAATGACAGAGTGACACAAACAAAGCAGGTGCTAAAATGATCCCATTTAGTCACTTAACAAAAGCCAGCACGTTCGCACGGCTTTCAGCGGCTGCAGTCTTTTTCTCGCTCTGCGTTTCTAACCATCTCATCATCTATCTCGCTGTCTGCTTTCCATATTTCCCTCTCTTCCATGGGTGAGAGATCCATGAAATCAGGGAATATGATGAAGGAAGCTGCTTTTGAAATAACTAAAATATTGAACAGAACAAGATGTGATATTTGGGTGAACAGGATGGCATCCATGTTTATAGGAAGTGTTTTGAGGAGACTAGAGCTGGGCGGCAAGATGGTATGGTATATATTGCAAGTGTGCAAATTTTGAAGAATGTTGAGGTTCAAACAACACTGGACCCCACTGACTTTCATTGTATGGACAAAAACAGACATTATTTTTTTAATGAGAAAGACACGCATCAAAAAATGACAATATACCACAGTATATTGTACAATATACCACGATATACCACAGTATATATACCACAGTATATTGTATATAAGTATATTGGAATATATAAGTATATAGGCATCATCATATTTCATAGAAATAAACTTAAGCCATTTTATTACAACGTTTGAATAGACTTTAAATAGACTTCAACAGCGACTATTCAGTGTGAAAACGCCTAAATAGAAAAATATCTAGTGTTTCCATCAACATATGTCAACAAAGACCTGTGCAACCCATTTAAGACTATTTATGGACCTAATAAAAAGAAACAATGGATTAAATATATTTAATATGCACTATATTATCCAAAAACAGGCATTACCACACGTTATTTGAAATATAAACATTTTTAACTGAATTTCCAGCCCAAATGTGTAAACTGTGCAAGATACTGTGATATAAACTTATGGGAAATGTTATATAAGATTTTGGTCATAACGCCCACCTGTGAGCATTGCAATGATGAGAGCATTGCAAAATTTGTGATTTGCATGTTAGGAGGAGTGAAGTTCACTTATCTATCTTTTTATCCATTTATAATTTTTTAAAAACTATTTCCAACTAGACAAAGTGATAACTTTACCCTACTTCACCATCATCAAAAAACAAGAAAATGATAATGCACTGGCAATCTTGATGTAAAATATCCCCGTGTGAACAGACACTGGCCCATCGATCAATAGTCCATTAGCATCCGTTTCTCCGTTATCCCCCAGGCCTCACAAAAGTCATCTCCCTCAGTTTATTCGTCCCCTGGCCCCGCATAACTACAGATTAGCTCACTCAGTAGGGCCTCCATTCTAACCGAAGCCATTGTGTGCAACCGCATTCACCCTGAGACCAGAGTCACCTTAACGAAAGTGCAAAATTAAAAAGGCGCTCGATCTCGCAGTGCCCTTGTGCTTGTGCTGACAAAAGCGGCGGAGTAGAATAAATTGCAGCCACGACGGAAAAACAGTCTGTGATATAAATATGAAAAAGAGCCTGATTTAATTTAGTGCTCATCTGCTAAGGGCTAGAAAAATGAAATGAAATTTGAGAGGCATAATTCATCAAACCAAGCAGCCTCCATTTCAGCGATGTCAAAGCCTCTCGGAACAGGGCAAAGAGAAAAGTCTTCAAAGCTTCCAGAACCCATGGCATCAAACGTCGCAGGGAACGTGACTGCTTCATTAGCATAGTGAAATTACTGATTAAGCGATCTTGAGTGCTGGAGCTGAGGCAAGTGCTGTTTGTTGGGCTGCTGTTCTGAGTGTTTCTGAGGAACTGGTGCTCTGTTTTAGAGCTCCGCAGAGGTAAGGGCGTCTCTCTTACCTCATTGACATTGATGCCGTTTCTCCTCATGTACTCTCGGTCGTTGACCTGACCACCCTCTGCATAGTCCATGGTTAGAATACGCTTGGTGGAAAAATCCCAGTGAATCTTCGGGATCTGGGAGAAAACAAAACAAAGTTCAGATTCTCAGCAAATGTCATATACTTGCAGCGAGTCAGTTTTTACAGGATGAGATAGTGGGGTAAGCTGTGCCACATCTTATTTCAGTTGTTCTAGGCAAATTAGATATGCATTTTAAATAAATAATGAAAAAAATATCCCTAAAACACAATCCCATTCCCAAGTCTTATTTTTGACATTTAAAATTTTTGCACTTCTGTGAACCAGCTAGGAAAAAAATTAATATTCAGAACATTTCAAAGTAGTTAAACCATTTTCAGTGTATTGTATTTATTTAGATGGAAGATGGAAGTATTTTTTAGAGTGTTGCTATGGTTGCTATACAGTTGCTAGAGAGTTCTAAATGGTTTTTAGAGTATTGCAGTGTGGTTGCTAGGGAGCTAAGTATTTTTTTTTAAGCATTGTTATGCGGTTACTAGAGAGTTGAGTAGTTTTATGCTGTGCAGTCAGTCCCTAGTGTGCTCTGAGTGTTTTTTTAAAGCGTTGCTATAAGGTTGCTAAGAAGTTCTAAATGTTTTTTAGAGAGTTGCTTTGTGGTTGCTAGGGAGAAAAGTATTTTTTAAGCATTGTTATGTGGTTCCTAGGGCACAGGTTTTCAAACCTTGGGTTGCCAGGATGATTTAAAGAAAATGTATCTATATGTATGTAACAAAGTTCAAGAATCAGGAAAGGAGGAGGTAGGGACCGGCAAACATATCTTTACTAACAAAATGAACATAAACAACAAAACAAAAGTAAGTGGCAGCCGACTCACAGCAGACTGCCGCATAACAAAACCAATATGTAAAGTCCAAGGCCTGGTCCTCTCTCACCTTTCACTGGTTGCCAGGTCTGTGAAACAAAACCAGCCCAATTGCTAATCAAAACTAGCCTCAACATGATTTTTTCCCCACATTTTTTCCCTTCTGTCAAATTTGCATTCTGGGAAGGTTGCTTTAATCCCCAGACTAAAAACTATAAGTTCCTAGTGTTTTAAGTGGTTTTTAGAGATGTGGTTTCTATGGAGATGAGTGTTTTAAGTGTTCATATGCAGTTGATAGGGTGTTTTGAGTGGTTTTTAGAGCATTGCTATGCAGTTTCTTTGGTGTTTTGCTGGACCCATTATGAAGCAAAGATTAATATTTAACGTTAGATGTTTGTTCAAATCTCTAAACCAGAGTACGAGCAAGAATAGTGGTGATAATTGACTTATTAAACAGCAGTAATGAACTAAACACTGGAAACAGTTATAAACAGTTAACCGCATTTAAAGGGGTCCTATTATGCTTTTTCACTTTTTAAATTTTAGTCAGTGTGTAGTGTGTATGTTTGGGCATAAACATGTCTAGAACAATTCTTACAAGTACAACATGACGTAGCTGGGCGTCGCGGACAGACGCCGAACGGTGCTGCCGGTGTGCCTACACTCATAGAAAATAATGTATTCGCATTTTAAAGACGTGGCGCGACGCGACGCTGCGCTTTTCGTCCGGTGTGCGACCCCCTTAAACGCTGTTTTTTTTTTACCTCCGTGCCCAAACGTCTTTGTTTGGGCTTCCGAAAGCGGATGATATCAGGAAACAGTGGTTGCAATTTATTTTTTAACTCTGTTCCTGAGCATTATAACCCCAATTTGCTATTGTGTGCTGCGCATTTTACTGAGGACAGCTTCCACATCACGAGTGAGTAGTGCCGGATTCGCCAAAAGCTTTTGTTGAAAGACGGAGCAAGGGGCGTGGCAGTACTGAAACACCGTCTAAGCTGTTTGCCAATCACAGCGCACTGGGACAGCTAACCAATCACAAAACATTTCGTTTTTCGGAAGGCGGACCTTCATCAAAGCCAGAACTAATCGAGCCGTTTGTGCCAGGCTGGGGAGAAAGGTACTTTAATAATGTAAATTATGTGAAAAATAATGCGTTTTTCGAACCACCAAGCATGAGAGCATGTTTTAGTACAACCCCAAAACAAAATCAAGAATTTGTAAAAGAGCATAATAGGACCCCTTTAAATGCGGGAGTGAGTCCCGTAAATTATCGTTCCAAGTGTGTACGGAACACGACTCACTCTCGAAACTGCCATGAATGGCAGCGTGGTAACCATAGCAACATTGTGGCGTCTCGGAGAGAATGGTGGCCTACAGATTAGCTAGTTTTGTGTTAGCTGCTGTTGACAAAACAAACATTAGACTGCAAAGACATGCGAAAATCCGCAAAACGTTATTAAATTGCCATCGTCGGGAGAGGCGTCGTAATCTAGTTTTGTTCTTTAAACTGTTGTTATTGAACAGCCTACACTCTCTTGACCTCTCGGTCCACAATACACCTCTCTCCGCCATCCTGTCAATGTCTACAGGACGTTTCCTATCAGATGTCAAATAGATGTTTAGAAAATGTCTTTAAAATGCTTATGATTTAGAATGTGGCCACGTACACACTGCAAGTTTCAGGAGTGACAACCGCATTTAAATTCTGAAACTCCTGAAACTGCCATGAATGGCAGCGTGGTAACCATAGCAACATTGTGGCCTCTCGGAGAGAATGGTGGCCTACAGATTAGCTAGTTTTGTGTTAGCTGCTGTTGACAAAACAAACATTAGACTGCAAAGACATGCGAAAATCCGCAAAACGTTATTAAATTGCCATCGTCGGGAGAGGCGTCGTAATCTAGTTTTGTTCTTTAAACTGTTGTTATTGAACAGCCTACACTCTCTTGACCTCTCGGTCCACAATACACCTCTCTCCGCCATCCTGTTAGATCTGAGGTAAACACTTGACGCTTGACAATACGCGCACATTGGCGTGCTTCTCGAGAAATTATCTTTAACAACTAGTTGTTCAGTTCGGTTCCGAACACACTGCATAGAATTTCTGTAAATGCGGTTGTCACTACCTGTATTTTTCGGGAGTTAATGCTGTTGTCGAATGCGGCTGTCACTCCCGTATTTTAGTGAATTATGTGTGTACAGAACGTGATTAAGGGGTAAAAGGTGAACTGACAACCGAATTTAGCTGTAGTGTGTACGTGGCCTATCTGTACTTCCAGACAATGACATCGAGAAAATGGGTTCCAGCAATAAGATTTTCTGTGACGGATAATGCCAGATGCTCAGAATTAGCTATAATCTGCACATAAAGCTCAAAGCAGAAGGCATTATTGATGCGTTAGATGACCTTCCTTTTCCATACAACAGCTTCCTGTTCCTGAACATCACTGCTTATCTGGTGCATCGCTCTACCACCTCATCTCACTAATTAAAAACTTTCTCTACATAACGAGGAAGATTTACTGTTTTTTTTCTCTATGATGATTTTCTTCCACCTGATACTATGGCCTGGCTTTTGCCACCACCTCCAGCTACACACTTTCAGCCTAGTTCCTCTCCCACTCTCTTTATCAAACGAACAATCAGCTATAAAAAATCCCTCCATTATCACCATATAAACAGAGCCATTTTTCAGCTCAGTGTCTGCCTTGTGGAACAGCCAAACACTCTAAACTGCCTTCGATTCCGCTGCACTGCCAGTGCTGTATAATCACGCTTGTTTTACAGGGTGAGAGGCTGATGCAGAGAGCCGGGGATTTATTCCTGACATGGTGGCTTGTGCTCCGCTGTCAAACGTTTTGACAGAGCTAATAGTGTGCATTAGAGGCACAGATCTGCGGGAGTAAACCCAGGCAATTCTCATTACCCTGCAGGGCCAGCCAGGTCTCTTTGTTATTCATTAAAAATGAAAGAGGGACTTGCCTGGAGCATTTGGCACTTGTTATGACAGATTATTTACCTTGCAGTCTTGAAGTCTTTTTGCTGGGGAGAAATATGAGGGTACTCTGATTCGTGGCGTCTAGCCGAAACGGTGTGAAAAAAGTGTAAGTTGAAGCTAGTATGGTGTTTTAGTGGGACTTGTAATATGACTTGCTTCACTTGAAAGTTGGCAAAATTCTCAGAATAAGTCAATGTTGAAATGTCAAAAAAATCTGAGCTTTTTGTTTTGTAGTGCTGAAGTCTGTTGAAATATGAGTTTTCGCTCATTTTCCATTGCATTCGTACAGCCTTGAAGGGCACACTACTCTTAGAGTCGTTCCAAAAAGTGAGCAACTGAATTCATTCCTGAAGGCTGTTGAGTAAAAATCAGTGATCACTTCAAGAAAGTAATTTTGACATTTATGAACCTGGCTAACAAGTTTTATTTTATTTTAAAACCCGATGTCATTTAAGACACTAAGATCTTTTAAAAAGGCCAATTGCTGCCGTACACACAAAGGCTGTCAATGGGAAAAAATATTTACTTTTTTTTGATGGTTTTACTAAATGCCACACTGAATAACACTGTTGACAGATTATTTACCTTGCAGTCTTGAAGTCTTTTTGCTGGTGAGAAATATGAGGGTACTCTGATTCGTGGCGTCTAGCCGAAACGGTGTGAAAAAAGTGTAAGTTGAAGCTAGTATGGTGTTTTAGTGGGACTTGTAATATGACTTGCTTCACTTGAAAGTTGACAAAATTCTCAGAATAAGTCAATGTTGAAATGTCAAAAAAATCTGAGCTTTTTGTTAATTAGTGCTGAAGTCTGTTGAAATATGAGTTTTCGCTCATTTTCCATTGCATTCGTACAGCCTTGAAGGGCACACTACTCTTAGAGTCGTTCCAAAAAGTGAGCAACTGAATTCATTCCTGAAGGCTGTTGAGTAAAAATCAGTGATCACTTCAAGAAAGTAATTTTGACATTTATGAACCTGGCTAACAAGTTTTATTTTATTTTAAAACCCGATGTCATTTAAGACACTAAGATCTTTTAAAAAGGCCAATTGCTGCCGTACACACAAAGGCTGTCAATGGGAAAAAATATTTACTTTTTTTTGATGGTTTTACTAAATGCCACACTGAATAACACTGTCACAAACCTTCAAAAACTTGAACTGCTTGAGCATGTCTGCTATTTTCTCAGCGTTTCGTCCCTCATTGAGGAAGTCCAGCTCTAGAGGCATGTTCTTCTTGGCTTCTTCCACCAGCCACATAAAGGCAAAGTCTGGAAACAACCAGTGGACAACCTGCAGGAGAAACTGAAAACAGACACACATTTAGTTTTATTTATTTACTTTATCCATTGCATGTATGTTATATGAAAAAGTTTCATCAGGCCAGAAAAGCAAAATTAAATTACAAATGTAAATAATATGTTAAAAAAAATTTTTTTAATTTTATTTTACTTTTCTGGCCTAAAACTTTTCTGAAACTATTTCACATAACATGCATGCAATGGATAAAGTACAATCAATCAGTCAGTTGCGAAATAAACCCCAAAAGAGTGACGCAGACTCTGACGAAAGCAAAAAGTAAAAAAAAAGAAAAAAAAAAGTACTAAACATCTTACAGTCTCTGGAAAGGGTATGTAAACTGTATAATACATTAAACTGAAGCCCAGACTCTAAATAAGACCTGGCCGTAATAGAGTAATTATATGTGATACAAATGAAATTGTAGGTGCATGGACAAATGGCTATTTGCAATAAAATGAATGAATAAAACTGTTGGTTAAATGATGGATTCTATTTTTTAAGCACTAATGGGAGGTGAATAGGCCCCTAGACGGATCGAGCTATACATAGGCGTGTGACAATGACAGAACGTGTGAATTAGGCATCAGAAACCAGGCATCGGCAGCCCTGCTCCCTCGGTAATTACCTCCATCACAACAATGTCCTTGGAGCTTTGGTGCTGGACCTTGGGATGTTGCACCTTCACTGCCACCGTCCTCCCATCAGGAAGTACCGCTTTGTGGACCTGAGCGAGGGAGGCGGCCCCTTGAGCCTTTTCCTCAAACTGGATGAAAAGATCGCTGAGCTGAGGAGTGAATTTTATTTAAAGGTTAGAAAACCGGAAAGATGCAGGAACTCTATTGTACTGGAATGCCGTAGTTGTTTTAACACTGGATAAAAATTCCATTTAAATGACTGCCTGCTTGTTTTTCAAAGAAACTTGCAGTACACTCAGGGACGAATTCAGGAAGCTACTAAGATAAGAAACTGCACTATGTATTGTGAGTTTAGCCGTTTTTGGTCATGTTTGCACTGTTCTAGGTTTAAAACAATTAATTAATGAAGTCTAAAATAATTTAAATGATTAAAGTTATTATTATTTATTTATTTTTTTAAAGCAATCTTTAGCCAGAGGAATACTAAATATATAAAGAATATATATAAAAAAGCAATAATTAGATAAAAATATAAAAAAAAATTTATTATATATAATATATTATTTATATTAATATATATTTATATTAATTATGTTATTTTAATATATTAAAATGATAAATAATCTGTATGAGAAATAAAAAAAACTTTTTATTATAAATAATATAGCACAATTTTCAGGATTGTATACAAAAAATTATTAATATAATGTTATTAAAAAAATTATATAATCCAAAATAATATAATAATAACCAAGAGAAGCCTGTACCGAGGACCGAGACAAATAGAACAAAACCCTTCACCACCCAAATCCATAAAGCTGATACTTAATGCGTAATAAAATGATTTTAATGACATGCCCAGCCTCTTCATTTCCATCTAAACTTGAACAAATCAAATGTATTGACTCTTTCCAACACTTCCCCAAAAATGTGTTATACTAAATGTAAACACGGTCTACAAAGAAATATGATATTCAACAAGGAACAAATCATTTAATTGCCAGTTCAGTTATAACAGCGGGGGAAATTATGTTGAGCAGGGTGTAAGCAGGGCATCTTGTAAATGCAGTTGGTGAAAAATAGCATGACTGATCAGTATGCCACTTTTTTCCTGCGATGCCAACTGCAATGAATATTCAACACAGACACAACAGGGGCAGTGGAAGGGGATGCCAAGAGGAAGTGACAAATTTCTCATTTGTGTGTGCACAAGAGGAGTTAACCATAAATAAATACTCCAAAAGGAATATCAAGCTGTTCTGCTCCAAAACAACATATTTCCAAATGTGTTTCACTGCTCCTGGAGAGACAAAAAGTATGTATGTGCTGTTAAAACACAAGAGATAGTGGACCTTTCAACATTGAGTGCCAAAAAATCCTAGCTTTCACAAAATTAACGTCACCTGGCAACCTCTACAAAAACGAACGAGAGTGCAGCAGATGCAGGTCATCTCAAATTTGGTTGTTCTTTTCAAAGCTTCTAAGTATAGAGTGACGTACTGAAACCAATGGCTAAGTCTTAATCCTAGTGATGTGCGCAGATTTTGGGTCAGCATAAAGAGTGCATTTTGGGAATCATATATAGGCTCTTGATGCTCAAACTGCAGGACTATATATACTACAGAGATACCTCATTTTGTTCATTATTTGCATGAATCCTTCTTGTATAAGACAAACCTGTATAGTTCTATATGATGAGCTTTGTGAAAATTCTCATCCAAGATGTGACCAGAGTCAAGGGAAATCAATAAGTATACTATACTACTAAATAATACTCATATCTCTGTACTTACAGTATATATAATTTTACCGAGTATTTTGTGTGCCTTCAGTTTTCTCAGCAATATGCAAACAAAATCAACTAGTCAGGTCTTATTAACTAAATGTACTGCTTTATGAAGCCCATCTAAAATTTGAAAATATTTGAGCTGTATAAAAGGCAAGTTAATCTGCATCAAAAGTCTCGTTTGTTCATAATGAGTCCAAAAATCGTCAGCTCCAATTTGGAAGCAGCCAAATTCCAAAAACAGAATTAAGAAAATAGAGTGAACGACTCCGACACATCTGATGACTAAGTTAGCAGATTTTATCATCATCCAGGTTGGATTTCTGCCATCTGTGTCAGCTGAGCAGCATGGGGCGGACTAGAGGCATGTTGCCAGGATCTACCGTCTCAGGTGAAGGACCACTGAGAAACAGACACTTCTCACCTTATGCATTCACCCAGAAATTTCCCCTGCAAATGGCCCTGATTCAGCCTGTTGACGTCTGGAAGGCACCCAGGATGATGAGTACGAGTAACATGCAAAAGAACAGAGCACGAGGTAGCTGTGAATATCACAAACAACGTTTTGCCTCTCTGAATGTGAAACTTGTTTAGTGACACAACCAGATAAAAATAGAGCTTCTCTGTGTCATGACTAAGATTTGCCAATTCCTGGCAGAGACAACAACTCTATAAATAAATGATATACAGAAACACCCCAGTTCCTGAGCAGAAATGAGTACTTTTACATGTGAAAACCTCTCATTGGCTTCTTCTCTCCTTACATTGTAAGTTAATCATGAAGTGAATTATGTTTACTTGACAAAGCCAATGTCAAATTTAAGCATATTATTATTCTTCTGAGACCCCAAATTTCTATACATAACTCCTCCCACAGCTTTCAAGGCATATCCGCTAATGTTGGCACAGACCTTCAGAATGTTCTGACTCAAGTTTCTAGATCTTTTCTAACGATTTAAACTTACACATTTCCTGTAGCAGACCTCTGAACAGGCCCAAATTCCCACAGACTTTCATCCAAGGGTGCAACTTTTTCATTTATGAAATCCTATAGTGTATTCAAGCTACACCAAACATTGCTAGAAACATGTTAAAACATGCTTGCAACACTTAGCAACATGCTAAAAAACAGAACAGCAGCACCTAGCTATCAGTATGTTAAAATTCTAGCAATGATTACTAACATAATAAAATATAATGGGCACATACAAAAACATGTTAATGTGTATTTTTGATGTGGTTTATTGGTGGTCTGATGAAGTTTAATAATGGGGTCTGAGCTAGCCTAATATGTTTTAATTGGTCAATCTGACTTTTTCTGATTTTGTCTGAATAAAACCTTCAAGCTTCAAAGATTTTTAAACTTTCAGACTAGGCGTTGGTAACAAAGTTGGTCATATCACTTCCCAACCCGAACACATTCTATTTAGTTATAATTTCTACTATTAGGATAAAGTCCAGGATACTTTGCAGCCTTTCCTTTCCAAGAAAGCCACCTTAGAAAATAACAGACTGTCTAACCATCATGTAAAATATGAAAAGATGGTTTGTTTTGTTTTTACTGTCTAGAGGCAGGTTTATCTGAAATAGCTTCTACCACAATAATAGACTGGCTCATTCAAACAGTCGCACAAGCAGGTCAGTCCAAAATTGTACAGACAACACAGAAAAAATGTGTGGAAATGTGTGTAGACTTCGTGATCAGAGGATCCTGTCTGTTCAACAGTAAGAAGCACCAATTCTTTCACAGGCAAACCTCGGTAAACAAAGCAAAATAAACAGATCTGCTCCAGGATGTCTAGTTTTTTGCTACTAAGTGCCTCAAAATATTTCAAGTCACTAACCTGGCAAACTTTGACCTTTGACTTTATGGCATTATATAGTCTGTGAGCAGACTGCGGTGGTCAGTATCTGAAACTGAGAGCACCCTTATAGATACCTTATTCCATTATTCAAATAAATATTTAATTATTAGCCCATTTATAAAACTTTCCAACAAGCATAAGCAGTCACTATTCAGTCTAAGGATGCTATGCCAGATATCTGGCCTTCTCATGTATAGCAAAACAAATCAGCCCCCATCAAAACAGTTTTATAGCAACGCCAATGGACTCAGCAGGTGGACATGGTTGGTGTCACCCATCCAAACCCAGTGTTTTTTTGTACACAGATAACCTGTCTGATTAGGCTAATGTGAACCTGACCATGGCTAGTTGCTCAGAGGGACCTTCCGGCGCTCCCGAGGCGCCTCTCCCACATATGACTAGCACTTGCCACTCTGCATGAGTTATGCAACCATATCTCTGGGAAAGCTCTCATTACACCATAGCCATGCAGATTATGTGTGTGTGTGTGTGTGTATGATTTCACATATAGAACTTTTGACACAAAAATGGCTGATTTTTACCTCTATATTTAATTTATATTAAGATTATACACCATATATAGTGTGTTGCTTTATAAAATGACAGTTTAACCATCATTAACCGTCAAGCAAGATTTTGCATCACACACTGGTCCCCTGCTGAGTCACTTTTTTGCATCTGTCATTCAAAGCCTGGAGGGGGTGGAGCTATGATAGGCTCCTCCTACCCCATCTCCATTCTTCACACAGTGGGACAAGAATAATGGAAGCAGTTAGCTACAGCAGAGGTCAAGAATGAATCCCTAGAGAGCTGTAGTCATTAGACTAGCCTGTCTCTTGTCATATGCAATATGCTCAGCCCACAGTACTACAACAGCATTCGCTACAGGAGCCGCTGTATCAAACCTCAATTGTGCGCTAATTCCCTCTAGAGTTGCGTTTCAATATGTCCTGCATAGCATGCAAAGCACAGGTCCGGCATTTGTATTTTTGTACCATTTTGCCTCACTGTCCTTTTTCATTTTTGTCATTTTGTTTTTGCCGGAGCATTCACGCAGTTGACCCAGTTTGTCCTTTCTGAAATGATCAGATAATCAGAGTTTTGTCTCTTTTTTCGTGCAAGCTTATCTAAAGCCACAGATGACTGGGAGCACAGATCAGCCAGTGCCTGCGATGGCCTGATAGCACAGTGTGACCTCTGACCTCCCGCTGAGCAGCCAGAGCCATTATTGTGCCTCACTGTAATCACAGTCAGCTGAGATTGACGCAGAGGGGATACACAAACAGAAGAGATACCGGTGTGAGCGGCCCTCAAAACAACTAAAGCCTGCCTATTGACTGACCAATGAGGTTGTTACATTCATTCACCTGTTAACAAATTTAGATGTGCAGAACAGAATAAAATAAAATAATAAAATAAAATAAAATCCTTTATTTATATAACGCTTTTTACAATACAGTTTGTTCACAGCAGCTTTACAGGGAAAATAATGGTTCATTGATGCAAACAGAGTTCAATTCTGCTGTAAAGCAGGTCTAAAAGCTCTAAAAAATAAAGTAAAATAAAATAAAAATAAATTTAAATAAAATCAGAAGAAATACATACAGAACTGATCAAATGGCAACTCAATTTTATTACTAATTATCATGTATTTAGCCAGGTCTCATTGAGGTAATCCCTCTTCTACCAGGGAGTCTTGATCAATGACAACAATAACTATATAATATAATATAATATAATATAATATAATTATAAAATAATTAGTGCTGTCAAACGATTAATTGCGATTAATCGCATCCAAATTAAACGTTTTTGTTTACATAATATACGTGTGTGTATTGTGTATATTCATTATGCATATATAAATACACACACATACAGCAACTATTGTGAAAATATTTACATGTATAGATTTATATTCATATAATTTATATCATGTATAAATACATTTAATATATAAACGTAACATATATTCTTAAATTAATACATGCATGGGTGTGTATTTATATATACATAATAAATATACACAATACACACATATATTATGTAAACAAAAATGTTTATTTTGGATGCGATTAATCGTGATTAATCGTTTGACAGCAATAAAAATAATACAATAAATATAATATATAAATCATTATTATATTATAATACTAGTAATTTATGTTGTTATGCAGTTGCTAAATGGTTTCAGCCTGTTGTTTCTAATAAGCTCTAGACGGTTACTAGGTAGTTGCTTAGTTGATCAAGTCCCAAGGTATGGTTCAGTTCCCTTCTTTAAAGTAAATTTATGAAATTTTCCACTCATTTATTGTACACCAGGTGCAAATTTCATTTAAGTGCTTAGAAAAGTAATAGCCTCAGCCCTAGCAAACACCAGTAATACAATTTCTAAATAAGCTGCATGTGTGCATTAGCTTTAAATTTAGTTTTAGCCTTAGATTTTGATAAACTACCCACCATCCCCACTGAAACTAATAGCATAACCAAAAAGATCAATTGTATATAAATGTGAGTTTGTGAAACATTTGGAATTAAGCAGATTTCTGCATCAATACTTCCTAATAAATATAAGGGGTTTTCAAAAGTGTGTGCGCGTGTGTTACAAAACTATAAATACCTTCGATATCTTAGATGGCTCAAAGATAACTCAACATATCCACGTTCAGACACATACTGACAACCTGCACTGAATCAAATAAAGAGAAGCCTTGCTTTCCTGCACTAAAAGACATAACTGTGTGTCTCACAGTATTTACTGCCGATAAATCCAATAGTTCTCTTTTGCAGCAAAGCCAATTAACATTTTTATAACTGAGTTTTCCATTATTCCTTTAGACAAATCCTTTCTTTGCGGACTGTTATTATTCATCCAAGTGAGAATAGCGATCTTATCTTAATTAGAGGTCGACCGATTCATCGGTTTTGCCGATTAATCGGCACCGATAGTTGATTGGCGGAACTATCGGTTATCGTCAAAAATCAATGCAGATAGTTTTCCGGGTTGCGTCCGTTGCTGGAGTGGCTGAGAAGGGTCCGCTGCCATTATACAGTACGAGAGCGGCCTCTAGAGGGGGAAATCACTAACAGCACCTGTTGTTTATTTTGGCACGTGACACTGCGCGCTGCACAGAGCGGGAAACTTCAAACTCAAAAGAAAATCCTGCCGCGGAACAGAGCGCCATTCATATAGTTTTCTATTAAATTACATTATATTTGTCCCAAATCATTGTTAATGTACATCATGACTTCACCCTAGGCTATGAATTATGTATTGTGCTCTTTCTGTGGCTCTAATACAGTCTTTATGCTTCATATAGAGAGCTGTAATACAGATCGCATATTTGTACATTTTTAAAGGTTCTTTTTTTAACGTTAGTAAACTATGAAATAACTTTAATGATCAATATAATAATTAATATTAATATGTTTATTCATTTACAAAGTATGGTTCAGTACTGCTACTGCTTTTTTTAAAATAGTAAAGCTCTGTTTTAGTTTTCGTTTACCATTTTAAAAACTATTGGTTGATTAATCGGTATCGGCCAGTGTGGTCCAACCTAGCTATCGGTATCGGTAAAATCCACTATCGGTCGACCTCTAATCTTAATTAAACAATACAAATACTTGTTCACCAATACAAAATGCCAACAGTTGAGCATTCCTGTTTAAATGCAAACTAAATTCATTTTCTGAACTTTGAAATTACTTTGAAATGAAAAGGATGGAATCAAACACATTGGGACGCATTCAATTGATCAACTGACAGTAATGTTGCAAATGATTTCTAAAATAAATGCTGCTCTTTTATCAGAGAATTTTGAAAATAATGTATTATGGTTTCCACAAAAATATATAACAAATGTTTCTTGAGCACCAAAATCAGCATTTCAGAATGATTTCTGAAGGATCATGTGACACTGAAGACTGGAGTAATGGATTCATTTCTCTTTCTTCAACCTTATTGGACTGCAGATTCAAGTCAATGACATTTTAGTGTTAACCTGTCCAGAAGAATTAACCTATTAACTCTGTGACTTTATCTTTAAACTATTAGAGGTGATCAAGATGCACTCAAGATGAAAGTCAGCTCGACTCAGGACTTAATTTGTGCTCTCTGAGGAGGATGTACTCTAAAGCAAGGCAACATCTCACGTTTGTCACCTTCTCTTCTCCCACCTCCCTGCTGCCATAATCCACGAATAAAGAGTGACAAACCACTTAAATTCTTCCCTTGCCATCACCTGTACTTATGTGAAATTATAGAGGAAGCAACAAAGGCAAAGGAGCTGCCTCCCATGATGAGCTCCGTTGGAGACAGGGCAGCTGGAAATGTGTTCACCATTTTTAGTCCTGAAATCATAGAATGTTCCCAGCCAGGCAGACCTGCAGATTCAGCCCTTTTCCTGAGATCTTCAGGGTCAGCATCCCAGCTCTTCAAGCCAGAGAAACTGTGGGGGCCATGGACAATACCAGAGCATTTTACAGGAGTGACACCTCACAGTGTGTCCCACAAGCACACGTGCTCAACACACACTTGGCAGCACGTCAGACAGACAGTCGCTCGGCAGTCCACCTACAAAACTTTATAAATCACTTCCATCAGCTCAAATTTCTGTAACCACTGATAAAACACCAGATTTCACAGAGTAAGAGCCCAGAAGCCATGGACACATGGGAATGGGTGGCATATAATTGTGCAGCTAATTGGTCACATGTCTTAAGTGGTTGTTATAAATTGTTAAAACTTTTCTATCAATTTCTTAAAATTAGCTAAAGCTTTAAACTCATGAACTAACAATGAACAATGTTTACAGAATACAGAATTTGATCATCTAGGTTAATATTTTTTTGCATACATCTGAATCTGTTTTGTAACATTTACATTTTAAATTGCATTAATGTGTATTACATTTTTTAAAAGGCCAATATTTGGATTTTAAAACCAACAACATTGTAAGCAGATGTAAACCGATATTATCCAACCTGATGTCATTATTATTCATAAGTATTCAAAATGTTTACACTTACACTTCTGTTCAAAATTCTGGGGCTGGTAAAATTGTTAGATTGATGTTTTTGAAAGTCTCTTATGCTCAGCAAAAATACTTTAAAATTCAGCAAAAAGAGTCAAATTGTTAAATCTTATTGTAATTAAATTATTTTTTTGTATTTTAATATATTTTAAATTCAAAAGAACAGCATTTATTTGAAATAGACATCTATAGAAAAAATGTAAAAGGCAGATAAATAATTTGAGTTACAATATACTATTATATAGATATGTTCATTTGCAAAAAAAAGACAAACGGCACTTTAAAAAAAAAAAAGAGCTGATTGCCTTGCATTATTCTCCACATATAGCGCGATCTGAACCCTAAACGCGTTTTGTCAAACAAGCCGGTTTTGTCCACTTTCAAGGCATCAACGAGTTCACGTTTTACTGCAGAAGCCGACAAGCGCCCTTGTTGTTTTTGAACAGAAGCCGATAAGTCAATTTTAGCGAATCAGCGCGCTGTATTCAGGTCAGGTGACAAGGCTACTTTCACTTTGAAAAGACGTGCTAGCTGAGACAAGTTTCGTCAAAGCTGACTAAAAGTGATCGAGGATGGATAATTCCGACGAACTTGATGAACCTGTGATATCTTCTTCAGGGCGAAAAAGGAAAATAAAAGCTGAAACATTTTCACGGAACCTTGCAAAA
>NW_015639771.1:786302-807505 GCF_001515625.1 Sinocyclocheilus rhinocerous | reverse complement strand
TCTGCTTTTGCTATAAAACAAACTTTTAATATGCAAAAAAAAAACATACTTTCCATGAACTTTAATTTTGTAAATTACCTGTATTTAAGTTATTAGTACTTAATCAAAACAACCCAACTGCAGTTTGATTGATATTACTTGGAATGCACAATAAAAAAAACGTGATTTCTGAAAAAACAAAAAAAACAAATGGAGTTATCGGTTTTTGCAAATAAACTCTTCATATGTTAACATTAAATTAATGATAACAGTAAATTATTAAATAAATGATTACAGTAAAAACATTAAATAAATGATAACAGTAAATTAAGCAAATTACTATTCTATATTCTATTAATCTAAAAGGGCTTGCAAACATTTGTAGACACCAAGTTTTTATATGCAAAATGCTTACTTTTTAGGTATTGTCAATATATAAATCGACTTTTCATTGCTTTACAAGCATACAATATATGTGCTAGAAGAACTACAGTACACTTTATAAACGAACACCCACTATTACCTACAATTACTAATGAGATCATGTCGATATATTGACCACCAATTGAGACCATGAAGTACTGAATGTAATCACAATCAGCTGCTTTGAAGCCCACAACTTACAATCTCCTGGGTAATGCGTCAACAGGATCTTGTTTGCACTGTCACCATCACAGCCCTTACTTCCTTTATCTTTCTCTCTCTCTCTCTCTCTCTCTCTATCTCTCAGGTTTCAGGGACGGGTGAAGAGCATCTTCAAGTGCTTCTTCTAAGAGGCTTCCTTAAGAGGGGCCACTGAACTGCATGCAGTTGAAGCCTCTAGAGCAAAGAGTGAAAAGAAAAAAGCATAGACATAGGAGAGAATTGATTATGCCTGGTCTGGCGTTAACCGCCACAGTGCCTGGCTCTCACGAATCCCATTCAAATAATTGCGCAATAATTGCTCACGATAAAAGACCATCTTGAAATCAAGGTCTCGCCAGAGTGACTCCACAAAAGACTTCTTTTTCATTTCACACATTCTTCTCTGAGGTACTCGTTTCTAACATTCTACATGAGGCGCTGTGAATAAAACAACATATTATAAGTGATCGCAACAGCTAATTTGCCTCTATAGACTGCAGAAACTCCTCAAGGAAGGTGTTACTCATTTTTCTGGCAGTCTGCAAGCTTGTGAATCTCTTGGCTGCGGGCTGAAACTCTGCTCGTAACGTCTGACAGGCTTCCTGCAAAGAACTATTTGGAGTAAGCATGATGACTTGGAAAGGTTGCAGATGGGGGTAATTGCATGATGCAAACGTCCTGAAGTACAAGGATGCAAAAATTTTGGAAGGTCCAAGACAGCAGAATCAGACGTCGTTTTCAAAATACAATCGTGAGGGCTGTGCGTTTCTGCAGCCTGAGGGGCTGCTGTGATGAACGCTGATGTTTTTACAAGGAGCGTTTAAGAGCCAAATGTTTCATCTGGGAGGTTTAAAAAGCAAATTAACTCAGATCTCTAGTCCTGGGGCATCTGGCTAATTTGATTTGGTGTGGAGGTGGAACACTGCTTGGGTCGCTGTTCATTTTTTTTGCTATGGTGTAGGAACAGTACTAGGAACCAATTTGCAGGTACCAACATTTTGGGGCTTTTACTAATTTTTATTGATAGTGAATGTAGTAAGTAAACTATTAAACTTACTGTAAATTATTGGGGAGAGAACTGGAATTAAATGAAGATATGACACAGGCTAGATATGACACTTTTCTGAGCAGCGGCATTAGTGGTACAAATAAAAACAGATTTTACAATTTGGGAATTACCAATTTTTCATTAAGAGCTATCAAACACAATTAAACATTCAGTTCTTTTTACTGAAACAAAAACATACAACATGACCAGTGTAATTCAATTCACAAACAAATGATTCCTATGAATCAGTCCTTGCTAAGGAATCAAAAACACAATGTGACGAGTGCAGTTCGATTCACAGAAATGACTCTTATGAACCAGCTCTTGTTAAGGAACCAAAAATACACATTGTGACCAGTGTAGTCCAATTCACAAGCAAATGCAGTTCTTTTAATTAATAGTTCATAAAGATGAGTTACCATCTTGAATTCACTCAACTGAACCCATCAGAATAGTTACTGAATCAACATCTGACTCACTTAGTGAACTGCAAGTTATCATTATTTTCAGTAATGTCTGTATCGAAATGAAGAAAGTCACAACTCTTCACAGACGAGCTATCAGATTACGAGACTCTTGACACAAACATGACAAAAAAGCAATAAAACAAATAAATGAAAGAAAGTACAGCAATTAATACTTGCTCTCAGAACCACATGTATTTCTTTTCAACATACTCGAACACAACTGAAAACAACACACTCAACATCTATGAAGATAATTGCTCTCTATTATTTATCGAATTGAGCATTTTTCAATCATTTTAAACATTCAAATTCAAGCAAGACAGACAAGTATTATTAGTTTTGGCACCTTACATCTCATTTGAAAGTAGCCAATGCTACATTAAAAGTCTAGAAGTGAAATGCTAATAGCCACGTCAGTGTTCCTTCCAATCTATAACAGCAGTTGGTCACTGCCAATAACCTTTGTATAGCACAGTATGAAGCCACATGGTACAGCGACCTCATTTACAAATCAAAGAGCTTCGCGTTCAGCTGTGTGTTCTGGAGGATGTTTCTCATCTGCCGGCTTTCATGTTGTACGCAGTCATTTTGACGACGTTTGGCAGGAATAATAAGAAGGTTTCTTACACAATTGCATATGTATAATCACAAGCAACATACTTTTTGTGATGATGAGTGCCATACTGCTGCCTATCCTGACACTATAATGGCTGTGGTGAGCTCACATTTCCCCTGTGTCTCTGAGGTATAATTAAAACTTCTTGTAATCATTTTCCCCCTTTAAGATCCAAACACTGACACGCCTACCATAGAAACTAGCCGCATTTGAAACGCACAGGAAAGTTCAATGATTAACAAAAGGACAGGGGTTTCAAATCTTCCTTCATATCACTGGAAAACACAACGGTTGACTAGTCACACAACAAATCCACATTTTTTTTTTTTAATATCTTTTTCTATACTATTCTATACTTCGTATTGCCTACAGGGAATATCTCTTCACGCAACTGTAAGCTTTTATTTATTTATTTTTTAAATTTATTACATGCAGGCATCATTCACACATTTCTTAATGGGATATCACTGAAATATGAAAACTGTAATCATTTACCCACACTTATGTCATTTCCAACCAATTTGAACTTCAGTAGAACACAAAAGGAGACATTCTTAAGAATGTTCACACTGCTCTTTTTCCATATAGCAAAGCACAGAGGGGTGGTCAAGCTCCAAAATGGCAAGGGCACTAAATATACAGTATGACAGCATTCTACAACACTCCTTATCTTCTAAAGGCGTTAGATAGCATTATACGAATTACAGTAACATATACGAAGTAGAATGTACCAGTAAGACATTATAATCACCAGTGTTAATTTTGACAGCAAATTTTGATTTAGTTATAGTCATAATCTTTTGACTAAAATGCCATTTAGTTTTAGTCAACTAAATATCATACGATTTTAGTTGACTAAATATACAGTAAATTTAGTCGGCTAAAAATATTTAGTTGGCTAAAATCTAATGGGTTTAGTTACAGTGTAATGCATTTATTAAGCATTTCTCTAAAATTTCCAAACTCATTATATAGGTTTAATATTAAGGTTTTATCATGATAGACACCGATTTAACTGCGGTGACACACAACATGCCTTTATGTTAAAATTAAATAAAACCACTTCTCATAAAGAACAAGAACATGGTCTTCTTTTTAATGAAATACCAATGGTTATATAGGCTAATTATGCATTCTTTATAGCAACTTGTTTACCATATTCTTCGTTCTTTTTAAGCAGACATATTTATGTCTATAAATAAATTTAGATTCATCTTTAGGGCTACTAAAGTTTTTCAGGTAAGAGCAGTGCATGATTTTCTGATGTCTTTCTGTTGTTGCTTGATTAACATCAATGACTCGGACAATAGCCGGACAATTTGACATCATTTTGTGTGCAATTCTCCGTTCATGCGACGCGAGAGAGTACTTGTGTGCTGTGAGACGCGCTTTCTGTGTGTGTATACTGTGTGTGCGCTCAGAAAACCGGACCGAATTGAGTTCTCTCTTGCGTCATCAGATTTATATATCTGCTCTTCTCTTACTCCCAAATATTGACATTTTTTAACGTTTTATGAGACGTGCAGCAAGTGTATTTTAGCTTATGTCCCGCCGGTTCATATGTACGCATCTAACCTCCTAACTATGCAGCAGATTCGTTCTGAATGAATCTCTTCCTAAATCGTCCCTCACTAACATTTTCGTCTCGTTTTTATTCGTTGACGAAAATGTCAATAAATTTTCGTCATAGTTTTTGTCATTCAAAAAGAGTTTTAGTTCGTTAAATGTCGTTGACGAAAATTATGACGAAAATTATTCGCCAACGAAATTAACACTGATAATCACTAACAATTTCAATGTGCCTTTTCACAAAACATCACCTTTTGCATTCTATGGAAGAAAGTCACTCTTGCAGGTTTGGAAAGATATGAAGGTGATTTAAAGAGTTATATTCAACGTAGTATGCCGTTAACTACCAGACTGATTTTGTCTGTCAGTGTGTATAAATGAATAGGAAACATGTTGGAAGTAAACACACTTCAATAGAAATCGAAATGAACAAGCAAATAAAAAAAACAAAACAGGAAAAGCTTGTTTTTTTTTGGTAAAGCACAATTATTATGCTAAACCCACCCACAGGTATTACACACACACACATATATACATATATATATATATATATATATATATATATATAGGTGTAATGGTTATACTTCCGAAACAACTTCCGAATGTTATATTTTACATTCATTTGTGGTGTTGCCTGCTAATCTTCCATTATACGGCTATTACTGTAAAATTTTCTGGTTTTGGAGCCATGGAAAGGGCGTAGATATGAGCGAATCCTCTTTTTCTGTAAAAAGTAATAATAATAATAAATAAATTAAAATATCATGATAACCTTGTTGCAGAAACTGCCATTTTAAGCTTACTAGTGGAATCGGTTAGAGAGCAGCCCAGCTTGTACACCTGCAATTATGACAAAGGGTTGTTAACGTCTTAAAAGTGCTTTTCACATATCACCTGGTGAGTACTAAAGTATTTCATGGACACACTGGAACACTCTGGATGTCTTAGAATACGATATGTCAGGTTTAAAATGTGAAAAACTAAGAAATTGCCTGTCAGCATGCAGCTATTGAAAGGTACCATACCAGCATGCATGAAAAGTGCCGTAATTAGTCATTACTTGTGCTGTTAAGTGCATAACCTCTTTTCAATCTACTTCAGATCTGAACATTGGGCCAGAAAATTCAGCCTTCCTTGAGAAATGGATCAGCATAACAAGCCTAGAGCAAAAATGTAGGGTATTTGAGGAGGCAGAGCCCTTTTGCAAGCAAATGTGAAGATGCCTTTGACCTAAACACAGCAAGCTTGGAACTGACAGGCGAGCCATAGAGCGTTGTGATTGTTTGGGATGTTAACTGCATTGAAAGAAGCTGTAAAACAAGCCACAAGACTCTGCTCCATGAATGGGGAAGTAGGCACAGCTGGGACGCTTATAATCAGAGGCAGAGCATCAAAAAAGAGATTAGTGCTTCAGAGATTAAATATTATCTTTTTACAGCACTAAATAAATCAACTTCTCTTGGAGCCACATTCCCTCACACTGACGAGTATCTCACATCACTGACCTTTTTTTTCCATGTCACCTGCTTTACATTTGGTGTTTTTGGTATGTTGATTTGAAGCAAACAGCTTTTGTAAATGTTACATTATGTATGTGCAGTCTCAATCACATAATCATCAATCTCACTGTTCAGTAACACTGGGTTGATGGACAGGCAGGTAAGAACCCGAAAATACCATATAACCATAAATGTGTTAAAAAGGAATAATACCAAAAACGTACATTCCATAATCATTTAATCACCAATATGTTGTTCCAACCTGTATGACTTGCTACAGTGGAACACAAATGGAAACATTTTAAAGATACACTTACAATGAATGAGTACTGAAGATTTCCTCCAAAAAAAAAAACAAAAACAAACATGAAGTCACCAAAAAAGTATCAAAAAGTACTGTAGTACCATAGTATTCATAGTAGTCTATACAACTATATGATATATTCCAAGTGATCTTTGCGTAAGAAACAGACACAAATTTAAGTCATTATTTACTGAAAATCCTAAATATTTGGAAGAGGACTTCATACGGGTTTTAAACTAAATGAGGACGAGTACATGATTTTCAATTTTGGATGAACTATTCCTTCAAATTCATGTCATTACCTGTACAGTAGTGAAAAAATGGGCACTAGACATTTATTCTGTAGCCTACTATCCAAAGGTCTGACACAAATATGAATTGAAGGCACTTAGCAAAACACAATTTAGGGGTAATTTATAATCATATCAAAAGAGTTCACTAATTTACAAGTATAATTAAACCCTGGATATTTACTGAAAGACTATCCTAAAAGAATATGTGGATAATTGGCATTAGAAATAATCTATTAATCAGAAAACTAAACAATATACAAATCAAAAGCAATATTAGAATCAATCTATCTACTCAAATAAAACAAACAAAAAATATAAAATTAATAAATAAATACACAAACAAAACACAAATAAATAATTTTCAAACTTCAAATTAAAACATCCCTTTCTCCTAGTGAGAAGTTACGCCTAGTCTCATATATTTTGTAGGTATATATTTTAAGGTTTTGTAAAGTTCTGCTTGTAAAAGCGAGGTTTGGCAATGTTTAGCTAGTTAAGGCTCCAAATCTTCACAAATGTGAATTCTCTGCAATCTCACGTTATAATCAATTATATTATATTACATATATTAAATTATATTATATTAAAGAGACCTGTAATTTATTATCCTGCATTATTTTTTTCTGTTGTAAAATGAATTGTGGCGTTCTCATGAAATGCATTTATAATAAAAGATGACATGATTACACTTGACATGACTGAGGTTTGTAGATAGACAAAAGCCTTTAAAACACTTTTGCATGGGCACCATTACAGCCTTTGAAGCTAATGCAAAAGAAACTGTAATGGGGAGCAACTTTCAACAGCCGACTGGTTTGGCATCGAACCAGTCTCACAAGAAAAAGATATGCAATCACTTTTAGCAGTGTTATGGTCCTATTCAGAGCAGAGCCAGTGTGTTGGGTGGATGAATGGCTTGCTAATGGAGCAGATATTCATGCTGAGGAGATGGAGAGATAACATTCTGCTATGGGGCGTATGGGAGAGAAACTCTGGCGAGTGAGATAATGCAGTGTTTATGGTAATATTTTAATCTCTTATCATGCTAGAGGAGAAACCCAGAGGGTATTTATCAGCTTTTGAACTAACGCACCACTGCTTTATTCATTTTTATCATCTTTAAAAAAAAAATTTAAAAAAAAGCTATTTTCCCATCTTTGCAGTGCCCTATCAAAAGCAACAAGAGATGGCTTTTGCTTTCTTTTTTCACTCTTTCCTCTTTCATGATTCATGTGTTATTTTAATATTTAATTTTTTATAAATGTCAGCCAAAGACAGTTTTGTGATTTTTTGTGAAAATCTAGTAATGCAAACAAGGTGGTTATATTATTAAAGGAATAGTTCACCCAAACAGGAAAATTTGCTGAACATGTACTCAGATCATCCAAGATGTAGATGAGTTTGTTTCTTCATCTTAACAGAATTTGATAATTTTAGCATTGCATCACTTGCTCACCAATGGATCCTCAGTAGGGTTGGGTATCGTTTGAATTTTATCGATTCCGATTCTTATCGAAAATTAAACAAATAGTCAAATATTTAGATGTCAAACATATTTATTCTGTTTTATGTCTATGGTTTTATCAAAAAAATACCACAGAAAAAAACAACTAGACTAATATAAATTTTAAACAATAAATTGTTATAGACAAGTAAACAAATTAATTAGCAATAGCATAAATAAATAAAACTGAACAAATGTCAGGTACAGAAACTGAAATCAAAAGTTTAAAAACACTGTATAGTTTTCTTTTCATACATAATACATATATTAACCCTCATTAAATTTACGAAAGATATTCAGTCAGTTAATGATTTTCTTTTGTTCTTTGATTAACATTAATGATAGGCAGCATGTTTATTAGACGGCTGTCTCTTTAACACCAAACACACACAGATCTAAAAATACTGTTACACATGCGTTTTCTTTCTCATCTGTTTACGTTCACTTAAGACAAAAAAACGGGTGTTTATGATTATATACCGACGTATTTCATGCATACTGGTCGATAAATGTGAAAGAGAAGTCAGTTCTGGCCCGGAACAACCTTTGTGGAAATGCACGGAACAGTTCGAGAACGGACACAGGTCGGGAACCTGCATCGGGACCACTGTTCTCTGTGCTCCCGCTTCAGATGTGTGCGCTGCACGCAAACAGTGTGCAAGTTCTTTCCCTTCCTGCACTTAAATAGTTTAAAATCACATTAAAATGCGAACGCGGGAATCGTTAAGCGGAATCGAAATACACATGTCTTATCGAATACCCGATTATTGGAAATTTGGAACCGGTTCTCGATACCCAACCCTAATCCTCAGCAGTGAATGGGTGCCGTCAGAATAAGTTCAAACAGCTGATAAAAATATCACAATAATCCACATGTAATCCACACGACTCCAGTCCATCAATTAATGTCTAGTGAAGCAAAAAAATAAATAAAAATCAATCAATCAAGGCATTTTAACTTTAAACCCTTCTGGTCAAAATGTGAGCACAATCCTTAATAATGCATTCACCATTGAAAAAGTCCACCCCTATTGTCCTATTGCCCAAAATCCACCAACATATTAGTTTAGAACTGTTCTGAGTCGTTTTCACTTGCTTGATCTGTGCATATTTCCTCTCCTGAGTCAGAGGAAATGACTATCACTGGAAAAAGCAATATTATGGCTAGAGGACTCGTATTTTAGCTGTGAACAATGCTTTTAAGTTAAAATGTCTTGATGGATTGTTTATTACAAACATTTTTTTTTGTATAATAGGATGTTAATTGTTAGACTGGATTTTGTGTGGATTACTTGTGGATTTTTGTTTTTAATCAGATGTTTGAACTTTCATTCTGACTGATGGCACCCATTCACTGCAGAGGATCCATTGGCGAGCAAGTGATATAATGCTAAATCTCTCCAGGTCTTTTCCGATGAAGAAACACCCTCAGGCCATCCATGATATAGATGAGTTTGAGCACATTTTTCAACAAATTTTAATTTCTTGGGTGAACTATTCCTTTAAACCAGTGGTTCCCAATCCTGGTCCTGGAGAACCCCCAACACTGCACGTTTTTGGTGTCTCTCTTATCTGACACTCACATTTGAGGTCTTGGAGTCTTCACTAATGAGCTGATGAGTTGAATCAGGTGTGTTTGAATAGGGAGACATCTAAAATGTATTAAGTAATAGTCATTCATTTTAAGAAAAAGTCCTCTTTTCTATGTAGATTATAGGCTTATTATAGATTGCATTTCTTTCCTTTCTTTTGTGAATTCCTAAAGATTACTTTTAGTGAATTTCCCCATAAGTAAAAGAAAAAACACTGGAATACTGCAACACATTCATATTCAGTAAACAAGACAACATTAACATGAGAATGATGGGTAATTCCATTTAATTTCCAGCAAATTCATTAAATGACTGAAAGATCAAATATTTATTTTATTACCAAAATGTTATCTATTTCCTAAATAAAACCTGAAAATTGGAATTGAAATGGAATTTATCAAAATGCCACACAGCAGTCTAATATATTAACTATATTGTAATTGAATTGGAAACTGATCCAATTAAAGAAAGGAAAAAAACATCCAACAAAAAACACAAACATAAAAAATTCACAATGTTCTGCTCCAAGATTATTCTAAGGCATTGCCAAGTACTCATGTTGTTTATACATTTTAGTTTTGCCAAAAAATGAACAGATTTAACCCACCTTCACACCATCTGTCTTCTTGTTCAACAAGCTCTTGGCTGCTGTTGGGTGAAAAATAAAAGGGAATGGTGAATATGTATGTATTATAACATTACAAATCCATCAAGGCACATGCAGCAGGCATTCTGAGATTATTGTTCTCCTTATTGTGTCACAAGACCTCGGGCAGGAGAAACAATTCACAGTCATACAAATCATTCATTTTTAGGATAGGAAGTCTTAGTAAACTAATGCAAGGCGAAGGGATCAAAAAGATTAAACCCAGACACAATTAAAACCAAAATAAGCAACTCTGTTTTTAGGGGATGTGTGTTAGTGTTAAATTATATACTGTACAATTTGTTGTGCTGTACAATCTCCTTGTTGGTAAACATATCAAGAAACATATCGCACACACTTTCCCTCAAAGATAGAGTTGCTTTAAAATACAGTTTATCACAAAATAAGTGCAGATGACCATACAGCTATTACGCTAAATCAAAGATTTTCTATCATTCTAATTCTATTATAACATGTTTAGAACTATATTTTGGTAACAGCCATCATATGTAAATGCGAAACCTCTGAATTATACCTTATATATAAATGTAACATTCCAGGATGTACATGAAAATATGCAGATGGAAATATAACCAGAAAATGAGCAAGCATTCAAAATATTTCTTCTACGAGCAAGACAGAAAACTCTCCCAGTAACTTAGAATTATTATTGTGATTACATTCATAAAGAACTTGTTTTTATTATATTATTGAATATGCGTATTTGCAGTTGAAACTTCAAGTTTTGTTTGTTTAAAACACTGAATGTAAGTTAAAATGTAAGTTCATATAAGTTCAACTAAGTGTCAGTTGACATTATGAATGTAATCTGTTTGATTCCATGCAAACAAGGGTAATTAGTATCTCAGAGTAACAGGGGAAGTGTGTCAAACAAGCAAACCAGCTCACTGGTTAGAGTAAAAACACATCCCCTTCTTATGTCCAATCAGACTCTTACCTCACGAGACACACCGGACCCCCCCAAAAAGAGATAAAGCAATGATAAACAGAAAATAAATGTTAAATAAAATGTCTGAAATGGCGTGTGTTACCACCTTACTTTAAAACAGCCTTTGTCCAAAAAATAAAAATAATTAAAACTAATTAACAAATTAACTGCAAAATAACTAATAACAAGGTTTATGAAAAAAAATAGCATTATGAATCAAGTTCACATATAAGAAGATAAAAAGAAGAGAGTTTAATACAGCTGTAGGTTAAGCACACACACACACATTCACACATACAGGTCAGCAGAGCCAGACATACCTGAGAAGTTTCTTGTGACCAGGAGAGTGGTCAAAATTGCACCCTAGTTGCAAAAAAGGTTTTGAAAATGAAAGAAAAGGAATAAAACAACAGGCAAGAGAGAAATGAAAGAAAGAATAGTACAGAAGCAACAGCAGGAGCAATGTATACCCTCATTTTTATGATGTATTTGGAGGATGTCTAATTTGCTAGAATATCTTGTTTGTTTGGGCATTGCAAATAATCATTGCATTACATAATCAATTCTTGGAGATTTTGGAAATAATGAATAAAGAATTTTTTTTTTCTTTTCTAATTTACACATAATACCACCAATTACTTTTTTAAAATAAAGAATGTGTGTTACTTTTCTGGCGAATACAATTGAAAACTTTCACTTTTCCACAACATTGTCACTTTGTCCCAGGGATCCGAGGCTGGGCTGGTTACCCTGCTGGTAGATAGCCTGTAACTACATCATTATCCGAAAATAACTAACTTACGTTCTGTAATAACTGACAAATGTAATATAATTAATTAGTATAGGTAGTAATGCTATAATATGAAGCAGTACATTTAAAAGAAACTTTCTGGATCTAGATCTTGCAGTGAGGAGGTAAATGCATAGTTTGTGAGACTCTGTGAAGTGTAAAGAAAGCTGAAGATTGGTCAAAACACATGTAGAAGTTGTCTGAGTAAAGTCAGACCAAAACTAACCTTGAGTTTCCTTCTGGCATTGAATTTCTTCAGGCACTCCACAGTTTCCTGTCTGTGCATCATAGAGGCTACAGTGGAGCGTTGCTACACAAAGACAAAGAAAGACAGAATGATTCCAAGCCATTAGAGAGGATTAGGAAATTATTTTGTTGTATATAAAGAAGCATGCATTTTAGTGTGTGTTGAAACACATACGCAGATCCAAGGGTGTTTGAGGGCTTCAGCAGCTGTGATGCGTTTAGAAGGATTGATAGTCAACATCTTATTAATCAGATCTTTAGCATCAGGGGTCACTGTGTCCCACTCAGGAGAAGGAAACTACATACAGACATGAAACATAACAGAATAATCCATCATTTAATACTTTTTGTATGAATTTGTAAGCCTTAGAAGCCAAGAAACTGAAGATGGCATCAATTTATCATCAGAGTTATTAGCAAAATCATCAGATGTTGCATTTGTAGCTCTATAGTGTGTTCTCTTTTTGTGAACATTTTGCAGGCAAATCATTGGAAATTCAGACTCACGTCATATGCACCAGCCTTAATCTGCTGATAGAGGCGATGCTGGTCTTCATCCCAAAATGGTGGATATCCAACCAGCAGAATGTAGAGAATCACACCTATGAAACATATCTTCTATTATGGCCACATTGAAAGAGGAATATTCTTCAAACAAATACTTGAATATCAACTAACTTGGACATAAATTCGGCTGATGTCTGTATTCAAGCAATCATATTCAAGCACAGAGTACTGTATAGTGAAACCATATAGGTTTTTTTTTTGGACATGGTACATTGGTACTACTACGTTTTTTGGACATGTGCCATAGCAAGGTATTCCTTGAAGAGTGGCCTTTTAAATACTATGGTGCATGAATATGGTAATCATTCCGTACTATTCAGAATGTATAACTCAAAGTTCCATTGTATTACCATCTGGTCATCTTTTTGTAAGTTGGAAGAACTTCCTGATGGTGAATTTGAATAATTGTGCAATCATTTTTACATCAAGGCTTAATTGAAACATTCGTTCAACTGCTTGCATTGGACTAACTAGTGTTAAGCCTAAAAACAGAAAGACAATTTACCAGGCACACTCCATTTAGCTGATTCGATTCAATGCTGCTTAAAAACTCAGACTGCAATAATTTAATAATCGGTTAATCTACTTCAACAGTGACATCCATCACACCGACTCACGTACAAGGCTGATATTTTTGTGACTCATTCATCCCTTACCGCAGGCCCACATGTCCACAGGTTTGCCATAAGGATCTTTCCTCAAGACCTCTGGGGACAGGTACCCTGGAGTACCAGCAAAACCTGAACAGAGAGAGAAGTAAGGGAGCAGTTTCTACAGTATTTAATTGTTATAGTTTAGAACAGTGGTTCCCAATCCTGGTCCTGGAGAACCCCCAACACTGCACGTTTTTGGTGTCTCTCTTATCTGACACTCACTTTTGAGGTCTTGGAGTCTTCACTAATGAGCTGATGAGTTGAATCAGGTGTGTTTGAATAGGGAGACATCTAAAATGTGCAGTGTTGGGGGTTCTCCAGGACCAGGATTGGGAACCACTGCTTTAAACCTTTCAATAAAAAGCTCCTTAGTGATAAGTAAAAAAGGCCAAACAAACATAAGTCAGTCACTTCTGCTACTATACATTGAAAACACAAAATGTATCCAATTTATGAATGTATCCTCATTAACAAACTGCAAACATGTTTATGTTGAAAATCTGGAAAAGTTGTTTTGGTGTTTTTTTTTTTTTTTACAGAGTAAGGAACCGTCTCGGGACGCACCACAGTGTAGTGCACCACAGAGCAGTGCAGTAGAGTCTTCTCTTCAGGGCCGAGTGGACAGATTGTCGAGTCATTTCTACGGCACACTCCAGATTCACACTGTAGGACCACATATGGCACCACAAATGCTACAGTTCCGTTTCTAATTTTTCATGACTTTAAAAAAATACTTGCAGCCTCCAAGTAAACTTGGCTGTTCACTTTATGATGAAAAGGCACATCTATGTACTACATTGGCTGTTAGAATCAGTATAATAAAGAATTACTCAAATTTGCCAAAGCTATTACTGAAAAAGTGAAGTCTATCATTTCTACAATACAAGCGGCACCAAAAGTAATTGTACAATTGGGAAAAAAAGGAAATATATATACACACACATACATGAGCATAAATAAATGCATACATAAAATTAATAAAAAAACAAGCATAAATCATAAATGCTTATCTATCATTATTTTTGGAAAACAAAGTTTGGTCTTGGGCCAGAGTGTTGGTGTTGGTGTAAAGGGTTTGGCATGGAATGGCAGTGATTGTAGAGAACAGCACATATGGATACAGGAAGCACTGGGACAGCCTGCACTCTGTGAGGGTGGTAACCACTGAAGCAAAGAGGGCTGAGTCTGGATATTTACTGGGTCCAACAAATCACCAGCGCCAAAGATGTCCAGCCACCCACATGCTTCTTTACTACCATACACCAATGCCAAAAAAAGACCACATGCACTTTTCTCAGACCCTCATGCTAAGTATAACTGATATTTCAACATCCTGTGGCTTCACGGGGTGTTCAAAGTGTTCATGGATCAAATCGTGACTCAACCCTCCACGAAAAACAACCAAAAATTGGATTTACAGTAACGCAATGTAAGTGTAGGGGGGAAAAAAACCTTATGGATGCTTTAAAAGCATAAATGCAAACTTTTATTTTCTTGTAATGATATGAAAGAACAAAAGAACAACCAAACGAAAGAAAATGACTGAAAGAAAAAGAAATAACGAGTTAACAGAAAAAAGAGAGAAAGAAATGATGAAAGAAAGAACGAATTAACAAATGAAAGAAAGAACTAACAAACAAACGAAAGAAAGAAAGAACAAACAAACAAAAGAACAAATAAAAAATGGGCAAACAAATGAAAAACGAATGAACAAAATAAAGAAATGAAAGAACGAAGGAACAAATAAAAGTGTGAACTAATAAAAGAAAGAAAGAAAAAAAGAAAGAAAAAAAGAAAGAACAAAAAAAGACGAGAAAAAAAAAAACAAGCAAACTAAAGAATAGACAAATGAATAAACATTGTGTGATGGTAGTGAGACGGGACAAAGTCCCTGTAAGATATTAGGGTATTCTATAGTCTTTGGACGGGAGAGAGCGCTCAAAACTCTTCAGATTAATTTAGTGGAACATTAATATAATATAGAATCATCCTCTGTAAAGAAGTGAGGCGTGAACATGTGAGAATTTATCATTATCTTTGTAAATGTGCGCTCTTTTGGGCTAAAGACTTAATAGAACCGTTTAAAGTAGCCGTGTGATCACAAATTAATCAGCGATTCGGCGCAGCGCAGACGTGATTTAATATGCGTGTCCTTTTTCTATGTGAAAAAAAATCATAAATTCCAGTTTATGCTGTTTGATTATGGCTTCGAATGTCATAGTTGGAAGCTGGAAGCTGTTAGTCCCGGCTGGCCCGTGTGCGTAGTTGAAATGCGGCTAATAATTTCTGACTGGCACATAACTGAACAAATGTAAACAGGTTAAGGCAGCCCATTCAAGCCCAATGGTAAGTCCGGCCATGAGTAGGATTAAAAGATCTAAATTATGGTCATGCAGAATAAGGCGTTAATATGTGCTTTATAAGAACTAATAAACAGCCAATATGCTAGTAATATGCATGCTAACAAGCAACTAGTTAATAGTGAGAATTGGTACTTAAAATAAAGTGTTACCAATCATATGCTATTTGCATTATACTATTTGCATTTAGCATAGCTTGTTCTCTGCCGTCCATGACCCCATCAGAACAAACCTGTGACTCATATTTGACCACATATGAAGCAGAAGGATGCCAGATTTATAATTTGAACCAGAGTCGGATAATAACTTGGCAGCAGTAATGTAAGCAAATGCCATGTTTGTCACATAAAGAACAATTAAATGAAAAGTCATCATTTCATTGCCTAATTAAATTAGACAAAGACCTAATTTAAAATCAATGCCAGTGAAACGGGTACACATCTGGATAACCTATGTGTTGTAGTACTATGACCAACGGTTGTCTATTCTGCCGACACATCCATCCTTCTTTTGCCAGCCATTGTGATCAAAAGAAGCAATATCACACCATCTAACAGCAAACCAATTATGCAATGATTAACAAGTATGATACAGCATCAGGCCAACAAAATGTGCCGGTTCCGCTTCTTTCAGCATGCCGGAAGACCCAGTGGGCTTCTCACCCCTCTGTTGAACAGCTCTAAGATTGAATGTGAGGTTTTGATCAGCAATGTGAAGCTGGGGAGCATTAGAGTAGTGAACACAGAACAGAGACGTGACTCATGGCCGCATTCCTGATCAGTCAAGAAGCTCAAAGAGCTCATTCTAAGTCACCATCTTACTGAAAGAACCAGGCTACTGGGAAGCAGCTACGTGGAATATTCTGGATCACTTCTCAAACCTTTGGAAATACAAAAAGGCTTGCTTAATCATTGCAAAGACAAACAAAACCTATCCTAATTAACTGAAATGACATGTATGGTCTGGCTAATTTTATTACTCAGCGTTGATGAGCAAATGAAGCGGTAATGTGAAAACAAGAATAGAAGTAGCATGCAAATAGGGCAATAGTGTCGAAAAAGACTGTGTGTGTGTGTGTCTAAAACAGAGAAACAGCTTGTCCTTCCTATCCTAAAGTATTTCCTTGATTATAATCATTGCTATGGCATCATGGAAACCAAACATCATAAAACACAAACAAGATGAGATACATACAAAAACTGAGGTGAGACACTAAACCACACACACTCACACTCTCTTTCACTCAGGGATGCGATCCTTTGATATTATTTCAGTCAAAAAGGAAACATCGTAAGCCTTTTTCTCCAGGCTCACCAAAGTTTATGCATTCGGGTCTTGAATGAGATCACAGTAAGTCTGGCTGAAATATGAAAATCATATGCATCATTGTGACACTCTCATTTCCTGCAAACCCACAATAGGAGGCTTTCATGCTGGCTTTTATTATTTATTCTTTTTTGCAGTTTACTCCTCTGTTGCCACTTATGTTGTCATCGCAACTGTTGAGGAGAATCTTCAATATGTGCCTGAAGCTAAAAGTGTGGCCTACTCATGTTTTCCTAGACTTCCTTATACAAGCAAGACACAAAAAAATATATCAGATGCATTTTATTTGCAGGTGGGTGAATGAGACCTCTGGGTTTGCATACACAAAATATCTATCACGTTCGTATAGACATGAGTATGCAGACGTACGCAAAAACACGAGAAGGGCCTGGGATTTGAGGTGATGATGGAAGAAAGGATGGAAAATATAGCTCATATTTCACCTCCATCACTTTCCACAAGTACATATGAATGCAGAAAGAAAGAAGGAACAAAAGAAAAAATGGTGAAAAAGAATGAAAGACAGAATGGAACAGCAGAAGAAAGAAAGAAAGAAAGAAAGAAAGAAAGAAAAAGAACAAAAACTGACGAAAAAAGAACAAGCAAACTAAAGAAAAGACAAATTAATAAACAAATGAAAAAGGAATAAAAAACAGAAAAAAGGAAGCATGAAACAATGAAAGAAAGAATAAACAAACAAAAGAACAAATGAAAGAATGAAAGAAAAATGAACGAACAATCAAACGCAAAAGTAAAAGTATGAACAAACATGAAAGAAAGGACAAAAGAATGAAAAGAAAAATAACAAAGAAAGAACAGAATAAAAATAAAAGAAAAAACAAAGACATGACTGAAAAAGAAAGAAAGAAAGAAAGAAAGAAAAAGAACAAAAACTGACGAAAAAAGAACAAGCAAACTAAAGAAAAGACAAATGAATAAACAAATGAAAAAGGAATTAAAAAAACAGAAAAAAGGAAGCATGAAACAATGAAAGAAAGAATAAACAAACAAAAGAACAAATGAAAGAAAAAAGAATGAACAATCAAACGCAAAAGTAAAAGTATGAACAAACATGAAAGAAAGGACAAAAGAATGAAAAGAAAAATAAAGAACGGAATAAAAAGAAAAGAAAAAACAAAGACATGACTGAAAAAGAAAAAGAAAGAAAGAAAGAAAGAAAGAAAGAAAGAGAAAAGAAAGAAAGAAAAAAAGAAAGAAAGAAAGAAAAAGAACAAAAACTGAAGAAAAAGAACAAGCAAACTAAAGAAAAGACAAATGAATAAACAAATGAAAAAGGAATTAAAAAAACAGAAAAAAGGAAGCATGAAACAATGAAAGAAAGAATAAACAAACAAAAGAACAAATTAAAGAATGAAAGAAAAAAGAATGAACAATCAAACGCAAAAGTAAAAGTATGAACAAACATGAAAGAAAGGACAAAAGAATGAAAAGAAAAAAAAAAAAGAAAGAACGGAATAAAAATAAAAGAAAAAAGAAAGACATGACTGAAAAAGTAAGAAAGAAAGAAAGAAAGAAAGAAAGAAAGAGTATTGGGGCAGGGTGATTAATCACAGCTGCTGCCCCAGCGAGTGTTTCGCTTCGTCTTCCTCCTGCAGCCCCTGCGTCTGTGCTGGCAGGATGGGAGCGGTGGGCTGCTGAAACACTCCCCGTATGATGCCACACATCCAGCACATCATTAGAGGAAATGATGCACATTTACATGCTTGGCTGCCCGTTGTGTCATTGAGAATGAGGCAGCAGCAGTGGCACTTTCCATGGGATCCACCCCCTTTCCACAGCACTGATTCCTTCGCCCGATCGAGCGCACACACTCACAGGCCACTCCTAAGCTGGGACTCGCCTGCCATCTGTTGTTTAATGGTCTCCTGTAATGGATCCCTGCCCCATGAGCCCAGTCTTTTCTCTAAGGGACAAGTGCAGACCTACAGGCCATAGAGCTCACATTGCACTGGTAGATCAGAGACACAAAACCTGGCTGAAGATGAATGAGGTTACATGGTCCAAATGAAGCTACAGTTGCATGGTGGACTCTAGCTGGACTCTAGTAAACAAGAACCCTAAAACATGATGATTCCCTTCTGAGGGACCATCATCATATTTGAGGGCTCTTGTTTAATGTCTATTATAATATATATTTAATAATATATATTTAATATAATTTATTATTTAAGAAATGAATACTTTTATTCAGAAAAAATAAATAAATAAATCACTGATCAAAATGGCAGTGAATACATATATAATGTGTATATATATATATATATATATATATACAGATATTTCAACCATTGAACATGACAAAGCATGTTTGAAAATAAAAAATAAAATAAATAAAAATTATTATAATAGCATAAAGACATTTAAATATAAAACTATAAAATAGTGACATTTTAATTAAATAAAATAATACATTAAAATTACTTTTAAACAAAACTATGTCCCCCTCAAGGGCATAGCTGAGCTAATGGTTCAGGAAGTTTGCAAAAGAATATTAGGTAAGGAAGGAAAGAGATGGGATGAGCAGAGATGGGATCTATTAATACCAGGCTGACAGAGCGGTTAAGAACTTCATCTCATAGCTCAGATGGCACGATTGCTCAACTGAGGAGGGATTTGACAAGAAGCTACGTGTCGATTAGAGATTATATTGCATGCTCCGGTGCAGAAAAAAGTGATGATGCGACCAAACAGTGACATTAAATACAATATTGTGGAAGGGTCTTACAGAGAGATCCTATCTCTGGACTCAACGTGAACCTGTGCGGGCGAGAGGGTATTTATGAAGGCGAGGTGTTTTCATATCAATGACAGCTTAAAGAGCATTTCTCTAGCAAATGACAGAAAACTAGTGGAAACCGCAGACCGACATGTCTGTCTTTGCTAAAGAAGAGAACTGCAGTGGTGTGGTAGATAACAAATGTGGCCAACCTCTCTTGTACAGCCTACTGTCTCACAAAAGGTTAATTGAGTCTCCTTTGGCTAATGAGTGGCAGGGCCTTTCTTGGGTTAACCATATGAAAGCATCTTTTAGGACTAACCATCCTCAAGTAAAACTGACCACGCAAGACCTATCTAAATGTGTGGAGGTGTCACGGCATAAGCACATGCCTCAGCGGATGTGAAGGAGAGCATTTTCAGATGTGTACGAGAACATATATTACACTAAATAGCGAAGACTGGATCACGGCTTCGGCCCAGGGAGGCACTTCGTGTGCCCCAGCGTTTTGTGGATTTCACCTTCCTCGGGGACGAGGAAACCTGAGGAGGGGGCAGTGTGGCGATGACACTGTTTATTCTCTGTTATAAATGTGTTTACTTGATTCACCTGCTGTTGGGGGGAGGTGTCTGGGAGGGAAAGAGGGAGGAGGGAGGGGCAAGCGCGGAGGCAGGAAGAGAAAAAAGGGAGGGGTGAGTCAGCGGTGAGCGGGGCGAAAAGCAAGTTAGGCAAGCTCTTTCTGGCGTTTTGTTGTTTTTGGGAAGTTAAGACACCTCCTGATACCCGCGTTTCAGGTTGTAACGTTCAGGAAATAAATTACAGCCCGTTGGGTGCTTGCAAACCGGATTCTCGACTCCTGTCTGTTTCTCCTGGGAAAGTGCAAAACGTCACAATACGTTACCAAGAGTTAAGTCAGACATTCAACAGCTATAATTACTGGCGATAACACACAGGGAAAATGTTAACGGACGCCTCGCAGATACAAACGGGGTAAATAATGTTTTAGGTTTTGATAACAACGTGCAGAAACACGGCAACTAAACTCTAAAAATTCACAGCGTTTTATTATAATATAATCATTATAATGTTATGTATATGACTGTCCCAGTCATAGTTATTAATATTCTGTTATTTATACAACATAACGTTAATATTACAACTTATAGGCTATCTGTAACAAAATGCCCCGAATGCACATGAACATGCCTGCGTGGCTCTGAATGAACTCCTTTCTGCAACAACGTGCAGAAACACGGCAACTAAACTCTAAAAATTCACAGCGTTTTATTATAATATAATCATTATAATGTTATGTATATGACTGTCCCAGTCATAGTTATTAATATTCTGCATTGTTGTTTGTCCTGCTCGCGCTGCGCGCTGAACAGATAAATCACCGTAGTACTACAATGAAGCGCTTTACTGCAGCGCAAC
>NW_015639771.1:776153-782896 GCF_001515625.1 Sinocyclocheilus rhinocerous | reverse complement strand
ACACGGCAACTAAACTCTAAAAATTCACAGCGTTTTATTATAATATAATCATTATAATGTTATGTATATGACTGTCCCAGTCATAGTTATTAATATTCTGCATTGTTGTTTGTCCTGCTCGCGCTGCGCGCTGAACAGATAAATCACCGTAGTACTACAATGAAGCGCTTTACTGCAGCGCAACAACCAAATGCATCTTATACGAGATAAATAATATACACGATATATATAAACTGGCTGAAATGTTTTGAAATCACTTGTACCCTACCTGATCGAAAAAAATCCAGTCTTTCACTCAGCCGGTGTTAATTTGTGTCTTGTTAAAGATTTAAATCCTTGCCGCCAAGATGCTCCTCTATCGGTCACAGATTATGGAAAGTGAAACTTAAATCTAAAGGGGTGGTTGGATTTATTCACGCACATTAAAATATTTATTTAAAGCTTCTTTCTTTTCAGATTCTTATTTACATCATTATCTTAATACGCTGTATAGTAACTTATTGGGAGAAAACCAGTAGTTCTATGTGAAATCAAACATTTGAGCACCCCCATATATCCAAAATGGCATGATCATAACACCTCTGCGGACATACAAATGTGAGATTGGTAGTCGAATCAGGCTCCTCCTATTGAAGCAACGAATCGTCGACTATTCGGGGTCACCCCTACTAAATACAATCACCTACAAGAATTCATTCCTTATTACACATTTTGAAATGTTTAAATTAAATTAATGTTAATTAATGGTGCTAGCAAAGGTAAACATTACTATTAAAGCTGCATTCACACCATGTCGTAATTACGAGATGACAACACTTGACATTCCACCCGGAGCTGTCCACATCCTCAGACTCTGAGGTAGCGCCTAAATGAATCTGGCGGTGCAGCGGTCAAATGGTCCATGTCTTAGCTCTCAGAACATTACGAGCTTACAAATTGTAATTACGAGTTCTGCAGGCACTTGAATGCTTTAGCGTTGATAGTGTTGCCATAGAAACGCATAATTCAGCTAGAGCATCACGTGTTGTCATCTCGGAATTATGATAATTACGACATGGAGTGAATGCATCTTAAATTACTGATAGTTATAGTGTTAAGGATTTCAGCAAAGTTTGGCCTTTTCTGGCATGAATAACATCTCAAATTGTGTGTCTTGTTGCGCTATTACTTTTCTAAACGATCACACTTATGATTTCATCTAGTGTACGATAAAACCAGCAAACAAATCCCAAAAACATACACTGCTAGAGGAATCCAGGTTATATTCAAGGAAAAGGATATCAACAATACTTGAGTGTGTCTACATCATTTACATTTTCTTAAATTTAAAGACATGCTATTATTATTTATGTTCGCAAATATCTCAGTACATACTACTATTTGTTAACAAACAGTGCCTAAGGCTCATGGTTGAGAGTCCTTGCTCAAATTGTGTGCGCGCTCTTTCCCCCCACTGTGGGCTCAAAACTAGGTAGTGTTGAGTAATTAGCTCCATTTTTCAACAGAACGTGATAATTACTTTTGATAAATATTTGCATAATTGAACTACTAAGTGCCTCGTCTTTTTTTCAGTCCCTCTACCCAACCCTCCCTTACACTGTGCTGGAGGTTAATGCTGTTCACAAGCGCACAACATTCCTCGAGGCTTCTAGAAAGGCATGCAATGCAAAAGAATAATCGCTGTTCTTTTGTTTTGTGCAGAGAGATGTCATACATTAACAAGGTTACAATAAAAGCATTGTATCGCTATTACATGACAGGAAATGTATTACAAATTTTATATATATATATATATATATATATATATAAAATATATAAATACTTAAGTGTAGGCCTATACATGTATATCCATATACAAGCTCAGTGGCTTTCTACTAGGCCGAGAGTGCATAAAGTAGAGGCCTGGCTCTATTAACTGGAAATCTCATGGAATAACATTTCAGTTGCTCAGGGGCTTAAAGAAGAGTGAATTAAAGAGATAGAGTGAAGGCAAGCTGAGAGGAAACCAAAACCAGTCCATGCCAGGCCTCATAAATATATATGAGGGATGGTGGGGGATTTCTGGGATGCTGTAGTTTAGCTCACGGTGCAGGAGACTCTCGCTAAAAGCCCTGGCAGAGACTCAGTTTGAAGGGCACTGCCAAACAGTCACGGCACAGCACACTGGATATTACAGCCCAGTGGAGTACTGTAGACTTCTGTAATGAGGAGGCAGATTCCTTCTCTGGGTTTGGCTTTTTAAGTCTGATGTAAACTAATATATGTATATTCAGAAATTCTACGTTTATATGATTTTAAAGTTAGGCATATAAACAGCATTTACCTTGCAGTATTAACAGTAAACCAACACTAAGAATGATTAAAAATATACATTTATATATTTGATAAATATATTAACTATTTATTAATCTCAAATTATATTATATATAAACAAAAAAATAAACAGAAAAATATTGAGTAGTTGCAATAGTATGTTTCGATTCAAAAATTTTTTTTTTTTTTAAATAAGGGTCCACAGACAAAACACTATGATAGCTTTCATGTTTGCTAGTGATCAGAGCCAGATGTCTGGGAGCCAATCATCTGGGTGAATATAGACATATGACTTGTTAAAGTCAAGACACATGATTTGTTTTAATCTAAGAATGTATCCATTGAAAGTGTTTCTAGTCTATTTGCATGTCCTCTAACTAAATAAATACATTAAAAACAAACAAAAAAGTCTATTCATTTTTTTTTTTTACATTTTCCAAATTTTACCTGCATCTTGGTGTTTCCAGTCACCATTCTGTATGCAATATCCCAAAATTCCCATCCAAATACAAGGATGAAAACCTGGCTACTAACAGAGTAACATTTCTGGTTTAATTTTGTCATGTCTATTTTTATTTTCTCACCCAAATTTTCCTGAGAACACACTACTACACTTTTTTTCCTCAAAGAAACGTCCCTGCTAAAGCCCGATGAATGATGTTCATTAAAAACTCTTGCGTTGACCTGACACAGAGCATACAGAGACACATTATTCTTGCACAACATTAGGAGCACAAGCCTCACCTAATCTATATAGCCACACACTGGCACACAGAAACGATAATGGAGTGAGCAAGAGACAAAAGGAGAAAGCCAGAAAATGGGGGGGACTTTTATTGTGACACAGAGGCAGACGGATTATTCTCCAGCCGCACTGAGCCCAACGAGCCGTGACGGGTCCATCTCCAGTTCCCGACACACAAAACAGTGGCGTCTCAAATGCTTCTTACCTCGCAGCATGCACACACACACACACACAGCGAAAAAAAGAAGGAGAAAAAAAAAAAACTAAAATAAACCTCCGCAAGCCATTCGCGACCTGGATAGAATTACGTAATGTTGCAGCCAGTGCGTCTGTCATACGGCAGGGAGGGATGGGGATTGTGAGAGAGAGAGAGAGAGAGAGAGAGAGAAAAATGGGAGGCGGGGAGGCAGTGAAGCAAGAAGTCAGACTGATCTATTAGAGCTAATAATTACAATAATAAAACTGTAAAGATGCAGTCATCACCCTAGAGGCGTCGGGTACAATCATAGCCCTCTCAAGGTCAGACGAGGGAGGGCCGCTCTTTAACGGTTACCTGCTCAGACTCCGGGTGAGTGATTACAGGTTTGAAATGTCCTTCTTGTTCAAGGTCATTCCGCCAGAACTGGGAAGTTTTGTGACCTTGACCATAACTGAAATACTAAAATGCAATGGGATTTGCCATTGCCACAATATGAGAAGGCATTAAAAAAAAAAAACCTGCTAGATTATTGCTTAAAGGGATAGTTCACTCAAAAATGAAAATTACCTAAAAATGTACTCAAGGGTGAGTACATTTCGGGTGAACTATTCCCCCCCCATATGGCTCGAGTACCTTCTTCAACATAAGATTTTTTCGCCCATTCTTTATTGGACTCAACGGTTCCATGAAGAACCTTTAACATCCATGGAATCTTTCCATTGCACAGAATGTTTATATTGGAAAAAGTTATTTAGATTATTAAAATTTTAATTTTAAGAGTGTATCATCCTTTGGGAAAAATCATAAGTTTGATTTTAAGGCTGCATAATTTGAATGGCCTTGTTCCTGTGTAAAGTGAGAAAAAATGCACACAAAACATTGGGACACAAACTGATAGATGATTTGAACAGGTCATCTTCAGAACAGAACAATTATCTCCACCAAAATTGAAATGCCTGTCAAAACATTTCTGAGATGGAGCACTTGCAGGATGACTGCTCTGACGAGAGGCACAAAAGTGCTGACAGAAGAGGATGAGGGAGACCACAGCCTCTCTCGTGTGACATTAACCCTGCCGACCCACAGTGACCTATAGACAATTATTGAATAACAGCTCCTCTCTCTCACAAGGAGCAGCCTGCAATAATGACTTGAGAATATGTGATTTACATCATTAAAAGACAACATAAAATCAAAATTTGTCCATTTGATGCTTTCTCAGACAGACAGAAAAACAAACCTCTTTTCCCAGGTCTTCTCGTATGACCTGCCTGATCTCCTCCATACTGCTCTGAGGTGCTCTGCTGTGCAGGACCTTTAGCGTGCTGGTGTACTCCTCAGGCAGGAGGTAGTCTAGGGCTCCCAGGTGCTGCCCTACTTTAATGAAGGTGCCTCTGTTCGAACAACACAAGTCCCGGAGCCTCTCTGCTGAACGCCTGTGAACCTGAAGAAAGAGAAACAAATGAAACAAATTCAATTATGAACTAGACCAATGAATTTACTGAGTGCTAATTAAAATAATGTATAATAGCTCTCATAATTTTTATTAATACACTACCGCTTAAAATTTTGGGATTTTGGGGATTACGATTTTTTTATAATGTTACAAATAATTTATATTAAAAAAAAAAAAATGCTGTGCTTTTGAACTTTCTCTACATCAAAGAATCCTGAAAATGTGTATCAAAGTCTCCACAAAAATATTAAGTAGCACAACTGTTTTACACATCAGTTAAAAATAAAAGATGACCACCAAATCAGCATATTAGAATGATTTCTAAAAGATCATGTGAAATTTTGCGTTATCACAGGAATACATTACATTTTAAAATACACAAAGTTACATACAACATAAAATATTACTGTTAGATCAAAATTTTAAAATAAAATAAATGTAGCCATGGTGAGTATAAGAGATTCAACGACATTAAAAAAAATTGTTGTTTGTTTTTTGAATGTTTATTAATGTTAAGCACTTGATCATCTTTATTTTCTTACATAAATGCATAAATGTAGGCCTACAGTGGCTGTATGGTACAAAGATGGTATATATACACTATATGGGACACATTATATATATATACAGGGCCTAAAATAAAATTAACACTCGCCAAGCGCCAAATGCGAGTAAAAATCAGCGTTGGCGAGTATATGTAACAGTAGCTGGGTTTCCATCACCCTGCTTTTATGCGCATTTTGAAGTATCGCATCAGAATCGAGTGATGGAAACGCTGAATTTCGAATAAAAATGCCTTAATTCGCAAAAAAGTTTTTACGCTCGCTTGAGGTGGTTTTGGACTTGTGCGAAAAAGGGTTAATGCGAATAATGGGAGATGGAAATGCATTTTGCGAATAAATTCCTCCAAGCGCATCAAAAAAAGTCATGTGACTTTGCGCTATGGGACGGCAAATCCTGACTAACCAGCGGACCGATCTTGTTCCACAGCATCTAGAATGTTGTTATATGGTCATTCAGAAATGCCCGAGCAAAGTCTGTCAAAGTATTTCTGTATAATTGCCTCCCAGAACTGTTAAACGACTGCGTTCCCAAACAGCAGCATCCACCTCCGAAACAATAACCGCATTCATTGTGTTTCGTCTGCTCGTTCTGAGGTGCAAGTAATTTATTATATAGGAAAATTATTATATTCAGTAGCTTCTCCTACTTTTCTTAGTGATTTATAGTGACAATTTATCAGGAAGTGACGATTTTGTTGGATTTTGGATGGAAACGATGCTTGTTCGCAAAAAGTTTTATGCGATATTTCAGTTTTGCGCATAAGTTAAATTCGCAACTTTGGATGGAAGCCCGGCTAGTGTCAGTCGCCAGTTGGTGGGTAAAACTTTTACGAAATATAACAATGCAATGTAGTGGGAACAACAGCCCGTTTTTAAAGAGATTAGCTGTTTCTGACGTAAGCTAATAAAATAATCTTTTTCGAAGACAAGATCATCGTGATTGGTTAGCTGTTCTGTCATAAGCGACAAGAGCGAATCAAATAATAGGATACAAATGGGCTGATAAGGTCAGAGCAGTGTGATGGCCAGCTTGCCCCAGACACTGTTCTAATAACTTTTACCTGAGAAGATTTTGCTGCTTCATTTCGGAAGATTCACTTTTCCCTTCTTTATTCTTCATAACCCGACGCGACACATACCTGGGGTTACGCTGCCGAAACGGTGCAGTGAAGTAGGCTATAGTTTAAAAGGTTGCTCGTTCGGCTGTACACAGACGCTGAGCCGCTTCAGACAGCTCACCAGTAGCGATTCAACGCACGAAAACACACACAATAACGGCGAGTTACCTTGTAAACGTAGTCTTAAATGAGTTATAAAGTCTTAAATGACCGTAAAGAGTTTGGAGAAGATATGTGTCAGATCCGCGTCATGTGCATCAGGTTTTAAAGAGGCCGCGCTGCTTGAAAAGTAAAACCTGCTGAAGTCTGTCATTGATGTAAATCAAAGAACAAAAGAAAAAGAGAAATC
>NW_015639771.1:774832-776114 GCF_001515625.1 Sinocyclocheilus rhinocerous | reverse complement strand
GATATTGCTGCTTCATTTCGGAAGATTAACTTTTCCCTTCTTTATTCTTCATAACCCGAGAATGTGCTGACACATACCTGGGGTTACGCCGCCTAATCAGTGCAGTGAAGTATAGTTTGAAAGGCTGCTCGTTCGGCTGTACACATACGCAGAGCTGCTTCAGACAGCTCACCAGTAGCTCGTAAACGTAGTTTTAAATGAGTTATAAAGTCTCAAATGAACGTAAAAAGAGTTTGGAGAAGATATGTGTCAGATCCGCGTCATCAGGTTTTAAAGAGCTTTTAAAGTAAAACCTGCTGAAGTCTGTCATTGATGTAAATCAAAGAACAAAAGAAAAAGAGAAATCACTCGTCTGCTCTAGTCGCTGATTAAATTGTGTAGCTTGAATAAAGATGAAGCTGTATAGTTTATGCATATACAACTTATAGTTTATGTGAAGATTGTTTTAAAATCACTTAATATTTCAGAGCCACTTAAATGTTTAAAATAACGGCTTTCAATTATACTGTAATGTTGAATGGCTATAATTAATAGGTAAAATTGAGGGGAAAAGTATTTTATAGAGACACCAGCAGCAGTATTGGTATCAATACTTCATTAATAATATACTACTGAGTAAAAATTTAAACATATTTAAACCATTTAAACATATTTAAAATATACTATCTTTATGTTGTTTCTACATTAATTTGGAGGTTCAATGTGAAATTGTGACTATAAATATGCGATTAATCATGATTAATTACTGAAAAATGTGTGGTTATTTTTTTTAATCGAATGACAGACAGCACTAATGTTTCCGATTTCAATTTAATTTCAAATTTTATAGGTCCCCCCAGAAAGAGATCGGGATGGTCCCCACCCCCTTGGCCCCCTTCAAATTTTCTGTTTGATAATTCGGCCCTCAAATGAAGCTAATTATATAGCCCTGCTCTAATCTGTTAACATGGATGCGGAAAAAAAATACGCACCACATACGCACTGCAAACTGAGTATGTGTGAAACAGGTGTAATGGCCTGCTCCGTTTGCCGAACAAGAATCTCAACGTTTTTTAGGGACAAAAAATATATATATAAATCAATAAATCTGTTTGTTGTTTTTTCTTGTAAGTAAAGTAAAGGACAAATTAAAAACATTGTAAATATGTTTAGTCATTGTAGTATCAATAACTGCCTGTTTTTGCAAAAAGAGTTTCATGGACCGTAAAAAAAAAATTTTGGCCGGTAAAAATCACGTCACCAGCCATTGGCAAGTGTGGCAAAAAGTTAGTTTTAGGCCCTG
>NW_015639771.1:773957-774776 GCF_001515625.1 Sinocyclocheilus rhinocerous | reverse complement strand
AAGGACAACATTTAAAAAAAAAAAAAAGCCAACATAAAAGAAGCACATTTTGATAAGTTGTCTGCATCATTGCTACCAGTAAAAAAAATAAAAAATAAAACACACACACAAACACACACACACACACACACACAATAGGTTCCCTCCCCATCATCTCATTTGTCTTAAATGCTGTTTAAATGGGACGTCAGTTTTACGGGGGTCTTTGTGCTGTCCCGTCCCAACACCAGCTGGTGGAGTTGATAGTACTCTTGGAGGGACATCCCTTTGGGACCAGAGCAAATAAACTGCCGTGAAATGAGTTCTCTTAACCCTCTCACCCTGACAAAAGACAGTCTTTTGTGCTCCAAATGGGGCCGCATATGAGGCTGGTCGTCCGATTCGAATCATCCCTCAAAAGACAAAGTCCACATGCACCTAATTATACTGGGTGGGGAGTCTATATGTGTGTGTCATCGTGTGTGTGCAGGGATTAAACTTGGCCGCAATGATCCAGAACAGCATTCAGCATCTCAACTAAAAAAAATAAATTATTGGTAGTCTTGTCGATGAATTCCATTTCTTATATGATCCAGTTTGATACACACACTACACAGTCTCCAAATTCATTCACTGAAAAAAACTAAAAAAAACTTTCATTAGAGTTTATTGCATTACACATTATGTTTCCCCCTAGGCAGTGGCAGACATTCACAGAAAAACTTTCTGATGCCAAGAACTCCCAAAACTGATTTCTTTCTGTAAATAAATACTACCTATAAATATATGTATATACTATTATATGTATATTATATATATGTATATATATATATATATATA
>NW_015639771.1:753288-773706 GCF_001515625.1 Sinocyclocheilus rhinocerous | reverse complement strand
TATATATATATATATATATATATATATATAATATATATACATATTATACACAGTATACACCCACACTTTTTGTCTTTAATATTAATATTTTTATAGAAGGAAGAACACACTGACGTATCTCAAAGTTCGGATTTTACAAACAGTTAGGAAATAATTGACATTGTGTCTGATTGCGTTATCTGTTCCAATGTGCACAGGCCTTTTAATTTTATTTTGGGGGAAAATTAATTTTACTATTAATTTTAGTTTGGGGGAAACATACACACATTTTTATTTATTTTTATACTAAATAGATATATATTGTTACTGAACAGAAATATTATCAGAAAAATCTTTTTTGCCCTATTATATAGATGTAAAAGAGTGAAACTTTTAAAAATTATTATTATTATTATTATTTTAACTTTGACAGCCCTAAAAAAAAAATTTTTTTAAAAAGTGGCCCTTTTGGGGTACAAGGACCCCAATTTTGAAACCTCCCACTCTTATTAAATTAAATGCAACCAAATAGCCAATTTAATTTTGCTTAACTTATAAAAAGTTGTTTACAGTCAGTTACAGGACTGCCAAAATCAAAATCATTCCACTAGACCAGGGCTGGGTAACTTCGCCCCTGGAGGGCCACTGTCCTGCAGAGTTTAGCTCCAACCGTAAATCAAGTACAGTGGCCCTCCAAGACCAAAGTTGCCTAGGCCTACACTAGACCAAAAATTACCATATAATTTATCTGTATAAGTGCACATTTTCAAGTTCAGTTTTAATTAATTGTTTGTTTTTATGTAATTTTATGTTTGTTAGTACGGTGACAAAATGGTTCCGACAGTGATAATTATGCATTTTGTGGATGGAGGAGAGGGTCATATCATAGTATATGTTGCCTAGGCACCACAATCACCATTAATTTTTTGGGTTCCTCAGTGTTTGTTTTTTCTTGAGTGTTTCCTCAGGCAACACCGCCTCAGGTCCAAAAGACTTCTTTGGATGAAGGCAATATTTCTGACAGGATGTGGAGGGAAGAGTAAACACACTTCTGTCAGGCAGGATTTGCTGTTAATCCTCACATGCAGTGGATGGGAGATTTGAAGGCTGTCCTATGGGCATTTTCTGTAGCACTGTTCGAACTCGGCATCGCTGCAACCGATGGCAGCCCGGGTCGGCCGGCTTTGCGGCACACACAAAACCCCATTTTCCATGCCCGGAGAAGCCAATAGGATGTGACTGCTCGGAGATAATTACGAGGGCGATGAGAAGACACTTTATTTCAGCGGATACAAAACATGTGGTTCTTGCCTTCCCAGCCCAGAGCCCAAACAGGCTTTTGATGGTGAGGATGTGTCGAGGAGAAAGGCAGGGCTAATAAGAGACGAAGGAGGCAGTAATAACAGTCATGATCTCCGCCTGCTCCTCTTCAACGCCTACTATACTGGATCTGTGGAACCAATACAGCAAAGTGGAGGGACGGCGGCATGGGAAAAAGGATAAGAAGAGGAGGTCTACCCTTTTTTTATTCTTTGCTGGCTAATCCCCCAGGGAAAGAAATCTGTGCCACCTGCCATCTTACAGTGCTGGCACTGGTAGACGCTATCGGCAGGCAGTCAGACTTCCTCCATTTCTCTCACTATTCCAACTCCTCATTTATCCCAGCCACCCGCGGCTACGGCAATCACATGGCCAGTCCACTAGGGGCAACCTGGAGGAACGTGTTGGCTTTTAACAGGGTGTGAAAGGGAAGCCGCTCTGGGATTGATTTGCAGCTGCACTCATGCGACGAGCCTCTGTGGTGTGCAGCCGGTCGATCCATAGCTTTTAAAGAAAAAAAATATATTATTAGGATCCTTAAACATCTTGTTTTAGGCCTTCATCCTGAATTTCTGCCCACCTAAGTGCATTTTTATACACTAACTTCCAAAGCAGCACAGAAAAGGAAATTCAGGCAGAAGGGGACCTGTTTCTCCAGAATTTATTTTTTTAAAAAGGGCAGCATTTACTGCAGCAATTTACCGCGAGCCAGCAGAGTGCGAAATAACACAAGAGCACTTGTCGTATCTGATGAGGCGTCAATCATGTCTTCCATCAAGGCAATGCTGAAGAGTCTTTTGTCACAGGAGCTGTTCAGCAAACACAAGTGTGACAGCCAATCAAGTCCTCACCGCAGCACGGGGAGGAACAGGAGAAGCCCTCCACATGTTCCGAGTGTAGTAAGACAGGCAAACTCAGCAGAAAGCGCTGATTTTACGTGGGCAGGGGAGAGAGAGAGCTAGATATAGATGAAAAGATCACACACGGAAGGATGGATACACAAAGCTTCTGCTATAAGCTCTGCCCAACTAAAGGCACCTCACCAAAATGACTCCTGGAATATTCTGGGGGTACAAAATGTTCCCAGATGGAATTGCTGGTTATATCATGCAGCAAAGAGATTTCAACCTTTACAACTGCAGAAATGAGCAAGCAAGGAGAAAGTGTAAGTTACAATAGGTAATAGATGTAACACTACAACTTAAATCTATAAGTATCTTCTATACTTATTTTGCTGGATCTGTCTGCTGCTTTTGATACGGTGAACCACCAGATTCTCCTGTCAACCCTATTGGAAAATGGCATCTCAGGAACCGCACGCCAGTGGTTTGAGTCATTTCTTTTTGGATGACGGACCATTACCTTCAACTCAACCTGGCTAAGACAGAACTGCTTGTGGTTTCAACAAACCCATCACTTTATCAAAATTTCACCATCCAGTTAGGCTCATCAACCATAACTCCTTCAAAAACAGCTAGAAACCTTGGAGTTGTGATTGATGATTAGCTGAATTTCTCAGACCACATTGCTAAAACTACCATACTACTACTATACTACTATAACTGCAGATTTGCTTTATACAACATTAGGAAGATCAGGCCCTTTCTTTCAGAACATGCAACACAACTCCTTGTTCAAGCTCTTGTTCTATCCAGGCTGGACTATTGCAATGCTCTCTTGGCAGGTCTTCCAGTAACTTCTATCAAACCTCTACAACTAATCCAAAATGCCGCTGCAAGATTAACACTTGAACGAGTTGTGTTCAACCAAGTCTCAGCCTTTCTCACACAGAACAACCTCCTGGACAGCAACCAATCTGGCTTCAGAAGTGGACATTCGACCGAGACTGCCTTGCTTTCAGTTGTTGAAGCCCTAAGACTGGCAAGAGCGGCTTCCAAATCTTCTATACTTATTTTGCTGGATCTGTCTGCTGCTTTTGATACGGTGAACCACCAGATTCTCCTGTCAACCCTATTGGAAAATGGCATCTCAGGAACCGCACGCCAGTGGTTTGAGTCTTACCTCTCAGATAGGTCCTTCAAGGTATCTTGGAGAGGTGAGGTGTCCAAGTCGCAACATCTAGCTACTGGGGTGCCTCAGGGCTCAGTACTTGGACCACTTCTCTTCTCTGTCTACATGGCATCACTAGGTTCTGTCATTCAGAAACATGGCTTTTCATATCACTGCTATGCTGATGACACTCAACTCTACCTCTCATTCCATCCTGATGATCCGACGATAGCTGCTCGCATCTCAGCATGTCTAACAGACATTTCTTGTTGGATGACGGACCATTACCTTCAACTCAACCTGGCTAAGACAGAACTGCTTGTGGTTTCAACAAACCCATCACTTTATCAAAATTTCACCATGCAGTTAGGCTCATCAACCATAACTCCTTCAAAAACAGCTAGAAACCTTGGAGTTGTGATTGATGATAAGCTGAATTTCTCAGACCACATTGCTAAAACTGCCCGGTCCTGCAGATTTGCTTTATACAACATTAGGAAGATCAGGCCCTTTCTTTCAGAACGTGCAACACAACTCCTTGTTCAAGCTCTTGTTCTATCCAGGCTGGACTCTTGCAATGCTCTCTTGGCAGGTCTTCCAGTAACTTCTATCAAACCTCTACAATTAATCCAAAATGCCGCTGCAAGATTAATCTTTAATGAGCCGAAAAGAACACGTCACACCTCTGTTCATCAATTTGCATTGGCTACCAGTAGCTGCTCGCATTAAATTCGAGGCATTAATGTTTGCCTACAAAACCACCATTGGCTCTTCACCCATTTACCTAAATTCATTACTTTAGAGTTATGTGCCTTCTAGAAGCTTGCGTTCTGCAAGTGAACGGCGTATTATTGTGCCATCTCAAAGAGGCACAAAATCACTTTCACTGACTTTTTCATTAACTGTTCCCTCCTGGTGGAATGACCTGCCCAACTCAATCCGAGCAGCTGAGTCATTACCCATCTTCAAGAAATTACTAAAAACACATATGTTCCACCTTTATGATTAAATCAATATTAATTAAATAAAATATCAATAAAAAATATTATTTATTGTATGCTATATATACAATTATATAAACCCACATTATTTATTAAATATTATATTTACAAACCCACATTGGGTGACCCGTAACTGAGACATCAAGATTTAAAACTTTAAAAGAGCATTATGTATGGAAAGTTAGGTGTTGGTATCAAGAACTTGAAAATAATAAAACAACTTTATGAAGAACAACAGTATCAAATATAACAAAAATATAGCAAATGTAGCCGACGGCCTTAGGGAGTATCTTTCATACATTTTCATACTTTCATACAGATATCGATATCGCCATCAGTCATTAAAAACCCATTTTAGTCAAGCACTATAGGATCATTTGGCCGACTGGTCTGATACTATTGACATTACAAAATCTAAAAAAATGACAGAAATGAATCTAATCGGGTTCAGATGAAATTGAGTGCTTCCATAAGACTAGTCAATTCTGAAAACAAGTTGTTCTGAATATCCCTAAGTGAAACATCAGGCTTCTCTTTTGCAGCCCTTTTTTGCATGTACAGTCTGTCACCGCTGCTCTGTGGAGGCAACGAAGCTCTGCGCAATGAATACCCAAGTAAAGCAATTCCCACTACCTCCCCATCACCTCCTCTACGGTTCTCTTCCTCCTCCCCAAAAGCCCTCCCTCTCTCTCTTCCCGCAACCCTTTCATCCGTGGACAGAGCGGCACAAAGCCGGAGCTCTGACAACTCTCGTAATTGCCACAGACATTAATGACATATTTCAGCAGCAGGCACAAGCCATTAGATGGCCTTTGAAAAATGCTTTGTAGGACCATCATCAGAGCATGTTATTGCCAGGGGACTAATGGGGAGGCAGCAGAGGTTCCTCTTATGCTGTCCCTTCTCTCACTGTGCACAAACCACCAAAGAATAATGATCAGTCTTACATCAAAGGAAACATGAATTTGCAATACTGTCACAAACTTGACATGCTAAGATGAACTGTTAACCTCAGGGCATCAATACAGCAAAAGTGCCAGGTCAAATCATTGTTCGACATCAAGAATGAATAAGTAAATACATATTTAAAAATCAATAGTTAATCACATAATTTAAAATACCAAAATTGTAATGAAATTTTATGGTACAAAGTTGATTGCCCGGCATTAATAAACGCATATACAAACAAACAAATACATGCATAAATAAATGAATAAACTAATAAATAAAATAAAACATAGAAACTAAAATGCATAAATAAATAAATAAACAAATGAATCCATGCATGGCAAACAACAACACACTACAAACAATCTAAAGGCTATTAGTGTAAAACAAACACTGGCATAAATATTCCAGACACTCTAATTATAGACAGAACGATGTTTCTTGGTCTCAGGGTCTATAAAATTATCTTTATGGACACTCTGTCACTGAACTGAAATTATACATACATTTCTTTATTATTGAACGTATAGAGTAAATGTGGCACAAGAAGGTAGACATAATTTTATTTATTCAAAGATCTTGGTTAAAAAAACTCAGAAAAAAAAAGATTTTTAAGCATTGTTATGCAGCAATTATGCTGAATAATATTAAATGGTTTTGGTTTAAAACAACCATTTTTGGGCTTTTTTTTTAATTATTTGGTGGAGTGACACCTAAAAAAAAAATTCACCTATACATTTTTACACAAGGCTAAATTCAAATCAACATAGGAGATGAAAAAAATTAATTTATGTTCTTTAAGACAAAATTGTACAGCTTGCGCAACCTTTCACAAAACCTCACAAGATTTGTGAGCGCTAATAGCAAGTTTCCTTAGATAACTACTTGAAAATGAATAAAAACACCCCGTGTCATGTAATAATATCACCTCACAGAATGCAGACTGGTATGGTGTTACAGCTTGCTGAACCACTCATTTCAAGTTAGAGTGTCTCATTGACTTTCTTCTCATATAACAAACATGTTTTGGGGGTAAAAGTGCAAATCAATGATCTCTAAAATGCTGGAGTCATGTATTACAGCCCTATTTATCAAGTAACCAAAGAATCGCACCTCCAGACAGCTTTAAACCTGAAGACCACAAAACCAGGCTTCATAAAGGCAGAACTGATAATGATAATGGTGTGTCCACTCATTTCTCTTTCTTATTAGTTTAATAAAGTGATTTCATGTATATGAAAGGTCTACACCAAGGAAAGCCACACAAAGATGGCACGCTCTTCTGTGATCACTTTCGTTTGAGGTGAAAAGATGCTCTGTTCACTTCCATCATTACACAGCGGCTTAGCCAGTCACGCCTTTTGTAAGCAAAGTGGACTGACATGTGTTCATAGAAAATGCATCTACTATTGCCAGGCAATTATTGCTTTACATTGTGACTTCATGAATAACTCGGAGGGAGCGGGCAATTTAGCCGCTGTCCAATCTCAGAAAACTCCCAGCAGTCAATAAATGCACACTAGACCATTAAAAAGCCCCCTCTTATTCATCTTTCCCCCCACCTCCGCGAGCAGCACCTATTACCGCCCATCTCAGTTTGAAATTGCCTGGCCAGATGGAGGGCTGTGGGGTCTGTTTGGCTAGCTCCTGGCACTAGCAACAAATTAACATACAGTAATGAATTGCCCGAGTAGAACAGAGATGCACTTAGCCCTTTAGTGGTGATGCCATTGAACAAATGGAAGTGTATCTCATTCGTGACAGACCTAAAACAAACTAAACCTTCATGGATTACTTTGCCCTTACGATTTACACATCTGCTTCACACGATGTGCTGTTAAACACGAGATTATGTGTTCATCGCCTCCGTTCAGTCTCATTGCAAGTGCTAGAAATATTGGCAGGGATTATTCAATAGCCTCTTAACTTTGGTAGGAGCATGTCTTGCTGTCTTCCATACCTAAATTTACAGCCATGCTGTGAAGCCCCTTTACAACTTCTGAAAGGAGTCTCTTTCTGCCTGGTAGGTTTTCAATTGATTCAGATGAGCTTGCTATTATTGCAGACAAGCAACAATGATTCTTTAGTCACGAGGTTAACTGCCCTGTTTGCCCAAATCCACCAGAAGTAAGACTAGCTCTGATTAAAAGGATAAGATGAGGTCAAAGGGCAACATCTGAAATAAATTCAAAGCACCTAGAGTGCTTGCAGAGGGTTTCGTTTATTAAGCTGGTGATAAACTGGTAAAATAAACACATGCACATGCATATAAACATTACCATATTTTATGTCCAAAATATATAATAGTTTGAGTGAAAACAGATTTCAGATACTGAATCTTGGGTTGCAATACTTCAAATGGCATACTGATCAAGATAAATTAATAGTTTGACAGGAAAGAAATGTCTAATTCTGGACTGAAAAGATTGTACAGTGAACAGAGTACAATGAAAAATACTGCAGTACATTTTTTGATGAACAAATTAAAATTAGTACACAGGGCTGGGCGGTATGACGGTATGTTACTGCGAAATAAAGTGTCTATCGTTAGAGATTTTGCTATATCATGTATTCCGCGGTATGCAAATATATCTGCGTAACACAGTACTGCTTAAACGTTATACACCTTTTGAGTGATAAGGAAACATGCATGAATGAGACAATAAAGAGTGGGACGCACTTGGTAGAGTTATTAAGTGCAATAAGCAGTGAAAAAGAACTCAATGCGGTGCTCGCGCTGACTGACACACAGCCGAAGTGTTTCTGTAATATTTCTTACTTCATGTTAAATAAACCTAGCCTACTGTAGCTGAATAAATTAAAAGTTTATTTCATATTTATTTGTTCTGTTGTAATTTGCTTCTTTTTCTTAATTTTAATAACAAAAATAAAATAAAAATAGCTATATCGAGATACATATCGTTATCGTGAAATAAAATTCATCATCTTTAAATAAGATTTTTGTCATATCACCCACCCCTATTAGTACATTATAATTATTATACATATTATATTAATACAAGACAGTCATGTGCATTATGACTTCTTCCATGACTTTGACTTTTTTTCACCAAAAAAAAAAAAACCTCATAAAAGTGTCTTAAAAATCAGGATTTGTTCTCTTTATGCAAGTAAAGAAATCATTTATTATTTACTACTTTTGATTTTGGGGGTGAGATGTGATATTATGAACCCTTAAACAATCTTTAAAGGGGTCAATATGATGCTTTTTTAAAGATCATTATTTTGTGTATTTGGTGTAACAGAATATGTTGACATGCTTTAATGTTCAAAAAACACATTATTTTTCAAATACTGTACATTATTGTAGGTCCTCTATGCCCCGCCTCTCTCAAACGCTTAGTTTTCTACAAAGTCGCTTCGTTTTCTACAAAGTCCCTCCTTCCAGCAAGCGCAGTCTGCTCTGATTGGCCAGCTGACCGAGTGCATTGTGATTGGCCGAACACCGCAAGCACTTGTCGGAAATGTAACGCCCCTTACCATAATCACGAGCTTCATCAAAAAAAATAAAGGTAAAGACAGAGCCCGAAAGGGGAACAGAGTCGTGTGACAGACACAGTGATGAAGCTGGTATGTGTTTGCAGTACACAAGCCACGGTTAAGACAGCTGCCTCCACTGTGATGTGACTCTGTCGCTCTCTCTCTCTCTCTCTCTCTCACACACACACACACACACACACACACAAAACGCGTTACTCAGCGCTGCACAAAACTCCGCATTTGAACAGTCAATAGCAAATACTTAAACTAATAACAAAACAGTAGCTGATTCAGAAGCGCCAGATTGTCATAGCAAAGTCAGAATTACCTCCTCTCCTAGGTTCACGAAACGGTCGTCCATAAAATGCATTGCTGTTCTGTTGTAAGTAATCTTAAAGATTCCTAAATGCATCTACTTTCGGAAGGCCAAATAAAGTGCTTTTGCTTTCGCCTAGAAACACACAGCGTCTCCCTGACATGCTGCTTCAACACTAACTGCGGTTACTGAAACCACGCCTTCTTTCTTTGCGTGCACATTTGGGCCGCATTATGCAAATATTTCCACATAGTGAGGTAGATATGTGGGGGCGTGTTAGAACGAGCCGTTTTAGGGGGGCGTGGCAGAGTCTTAACTTTGATAAAGAATATCTCTTTGGTTTTGAGACTTTAGTCTTTGCAACTTCAGGGATCTTATCTATGCACAATCAGCTTGTAACACTCCAAAGAGAAAGGAAAACTTGAAATCGCATCATATGACCCCTTTAATGTATAAAATCAATATAAATTATATTTTCTGGAATTTTCTTTCAAAGGTTCACATTCTTTGGGTAAAGTTTTGATAATCAAATGCATGCAACCTAAAACAGACATCATAACCTGACAGCAGCTGAAAAATGTTCACAGCTACCACATGCTATCACAGCCCTCAAGAATAACATGCCATTAGCAGCAGCTGCATTGCATTCAATTAATAAAAGCAGACATCCCAGATTACATCTGCAGCAATAGGGGTTGAATTATGGAATCCCACACTTCATTACTGAATGCTCTGTGAGCCAAATCAATATGCTTTCTGTCATATTAGCTTCCTTTTCCCTTCCTATTCAGGATGTGAAAATTAATGCTGAAGTGTTTGTTTGTTTATTTATTAATTTATTTAAGGTGATCAGACCCAATTAAACATTTAGCAGTGCTACTCTTCTTTTTCACTTTCTGTCTCCCCACCACCCCATCATCCACAGATAATGTGGGAAGTCTGAAGTCTACATATAAAGCAGCTGAAGCTGGGAGGTCAGTGAAGTGCACATTACTAATAACAGTGATGCAATAAGTGATTTGAAAATCAGGAGACATGCCATAATCAGTGTGAAATACTGATAATTTTTGCCCATGTTTGGCTTGTCAGAGGCCCTTCCCTTTGATTGTATTCGTTTATGACACAACGGATGAGCAGGGCCAACTATTGCTTTAAAAAAGGGTGATAAGGCAATCGCGGAAATGTAAGCGTTAAAACATCAGTTCTGTTGCTAATGCAAAAGCTAAAAAATCTGAACTAATTTGACTCTTAAATGCATAATTCTATCCATTAACCAATTGAATTGCAAAAAGTAATGAATGCAAAAGCAATGACAAAAGTTTCCATAAAAATGCCTGGTCTGCCATGTGTCAAACAAACAAACAGTACCACAAACTAATGCTATTGGTAGAGATAAAATGCACAAACAAACAGAGTTTTTGAATAACAGGCAATTTCACTTATTAACCTCTTTAAAAGAGCAAAAAGCTATGACTATGAAACAAAACCACAATATCCATGCATACATACCAGGTAATCATTTTCATAGTTTTCACTCATTTTGAGTGCTGGAGCTGTAAAACTCCTCTGAAAACTCCATTTGGAGCTGTGTCTATTTATTACTAGCTTTGCTCTGATAAGAATGAAATTTGCATTTTAGAATATGAGAGAGACGATTATCCGAAGTGAGAACTCAATAGAAGAATTGAGACAGAGGCTACAGCATGCTAATGTGCTGGCTGCAAATTCATTACTGCAGCCATTTCATGCACTGGTGGAGCCCAAGCAGTGTCTGATTTACTGTTCTCTTTGGAGAGGCGGCACACCATTTCGTACCTCCTCAAATCTTCACTGCTCAGAGGAGACCTGAGACGCCATCTTTTTTCACCAATGCTAGATATCATTCAAAATCAGAACTGCAAATAAACCCATCTTTAAGCGAGTTGATGTTTGTGTGATTAGAGAAACCACTCACCACTCACTGTGTACATGAAATTTTCATTTGTAATTTGAATTTTAAACAGTTCCAGTATCTTTTCCAGCATATACGTCAATGACCAATAAACAGAGTACACCCAATTGTGGAAGAAATCAGATTTCAGTCAAAAACACAATAAAACAAAAAAACAAAACAAAACAAAATAAAACAAAACATGAAAAACTAAACTAAAACAAAAGCAAACAAAATCAAAAACAAGCAAACACAAGCAAACACAAACTAAAAAACAAAAACACACCAAACAAAGCAAAAACAACACACAAAACTAAAATAAACAAAACAAAAACAAAATCTTTTGAAATTGTGTAGGTCTTATTGTACTATACCAAATATTAGGGATGTAACGGTATGAAAATTTGTTATCGCGGTTATATTAACCAAAATGATCACGGTTATCAGTATTATCACGGTATTGTTCAAATGTGCTGGAGATGTTAAAAAAGTACCGACACATAAATCACTTCAAGTTTTATATTTAAAAATCAACAAAACAAATAAAATGACTTTTTGTCTCCGTGGACAAAGCAGTATTGCGATTAAGAACACTTCCTTTAGGTATTACATGGAGCGAAGATGAAAACAAAATGCCATCGAAACGTTTCTGAAGACAGTCAGAACCTTCAGAGGTACATTCATATAATTAATTCTCACATATATGTATTTGTATAATTCCCTTAGCACTCTTTTAAAACCTCCAGCTTTTTCGCCCTGCTTTCACTCAAAACGAAACTACTCTGCGTGCTGTGCGCACGTGAGACCGTTACTTAAAACTCTGCTTTATGCTATTTATTTATCGCGAGTTGTTCAAATAGTGGTAATCTAATACGGTTTTAATGATAATTAAAAGATGAAACGGTAATACTAACCGTGGGGAATTTTATCATGATTTATCATCAAACCGGTAATCGTTACATCCCTACCAAATATATTAACAGTATATGTGCAATTGGCTACCAAATCCAGAGATTGGTTTAAAAAATATTAAAGTATTAAAACTATCAACGAATATAAAAAATAAATAAATAAACAAACAAACAGCCACACTATGAGGGACTGTATCTAATTCAAAAAAATATGTTTGAGTAAACAGTGGTCTATTTTAGCTGTCAGCCTTAGGCTATAATCATCCGTACATTCAATAGAGGTGCCAAGGTTGCTAAATATGACATCCAAGCTGGAATACAATTTCTTTACTTTTCCTTTTTTCTTGATAATGCCGGTCTGTGCTAATCAGCAGCATGTCTTTCTCATTTAAAACACAAGGCACTCCAGATATGCAGACAGCAATCACAAACTTACACGAGCACAAAAAATAGTAAACGAGTCTTAGACAAATATCCTATGACAAATATCACAGTCATATGTCAAACACATTCAAGTATGTCTAAAAGCAGAAGTGATTAAAGACAGCGATTATAAGGTTCTAGGCTAGATTCCCACAAGCGGCGCTCCATGAACTACCACCATTGGGCCCTTGAGCAAGCCACTTAACCCAAGGTTACTCCAGGAGGACCCTTTAATAAACACAGTATATACTAGACAAAAGCATCTGCTAAACAACGACTTATTAGAGAATTAGCAGCCAGCAATGTGGACAAAGCATTTACACACTCCTGAACTACATCTTGGATCATATGATCTTTTTCCACGTGACTGTATATAAATGTGAGCTGCAAATACGTACAATTATAACATTTATACAAAATGAAACTCAATACTATAGTACATGGGAGGTTTTCAAGGTTCAGGCATCTCACTTTGGTAGTGTTTCAAAGGGTGAGAATCTGTTAATAAGCATCAACAGAGTTCTCAAATAAAACTTTTCACTAATCATTACACCTTGTAACAATTACAACCCAAAATAAGAAAGGAAGACAAACTGTGAAATGCATTCGCTTTCTTTCCGGAAGGAACTACTTAGCAAGCCTATTTTTAAAAGAAACAAGTATGTGTCATACTGTACACCAATGAAATCACAACATACCATGACAGTAATTAATAATAAATAACAGTAATCTAAAATAAATGTTTCATTTTCTAAACTGTTTCTCATTCAATTGCACACAATGCTGGAAGCTGAAACATTCAAACTCAGTATCAGTGATGCTTAGTAAACACACTTTTAATTGGAAATCTGAGTTAAGTTTGGTGCTGCTTAATATTTCTGTGGAAACTCTTTATTCAAAATGGAAATCTTTTGGAACATTATAAAAGTCTTTACTGTCATTTTGATCAATGCAACCTCGCTGAATAAAAGTATTCACTTCTTTCAAAATAGAAAACTACAAAAAAAAAAAAAAAAAAAAACGTACTAACCCCAAACTTTTGAACAGTAGTGCAGGTTATAGGTCAATTTTTTATTTACAATTACATTTACATTGTATTAAGGTTTAAAGTGTAGAGCAGAACATCGTTGTTTATACCATTTAAGGCTGAAATACACTACATGACTTTTGCCCAGATTTACAGTCTGGAGAAGTTGACGCTACTTGTTCAGACTTCGATTCCATCCCGTCAGAGGATTTCAAACATGTTTGATATTTTGAGCCAATTTTAGTACAAATTGTTTTCATTTGTCAAGCATCTCCTATCAACAAGGCACATGTTTCTATGTGAGCTTGTTGTGATTGGAAGGACTTTAAAGTATGGTAGCGTGTGATCCTCAGCTGTAGGGATGTAACGATTCACTCGATTCACGTATTGATTCGATTCACCATATATTTGTACTATGAACGCTGCTTTAATATGAATTATACAGAGACGAGATGAAAAGAAAATATAATCTAAACTTTTCTAAAGACAGTCAGTTGCCCTCAGAGATACATTCATATTAACTCCCACCCCCAAATGTATCAATGTGTAATATTGCAATGTGTAATATTTTTGAGAATCTGTTTACAGAAATGCAATGTAACATACAAAACTATGTTTTCAGTGGTGTATAAATACCTTACAAAATTCACCATTATCTTTTAATTACCTTAGACTAAGCCATTTCTATCTACATACACCGCGGGTCTCCCTCCATGGTTAAGTCGCCATTTTGCGCTGCCATGTTTCTACAGTAGCCCTAAACGGACAAACTACTCTACAGAGCGTGTTTCGTCACTGTTGTTCTTTTTCGTTTCTCCCTCGTGTTTTTAGAGGCAGCTTGCATCGTCGCTACGTTGAATATGCACAAAAAATAAGTAGTAGTAGTAGTCGTCATGTGGTTTGTTAGAAGCAGAGGTCGTTCGTAGAAGAAGTGTAAGAAATATTTGAACAAATGGAGGACCACTCGTATTATTTTGCACAAGAGCCGACAGAGCATCAATCTTCATCGTCAAAGAAGCGAAAATGATGTAACAATAACAATAATGAACGTAACAATAATATTCGCTATAACATCGGTTTACTAAATAATTAATTACATATAGTTTCTTAATTTATCTTTGTAAAGAAACCTCAACGCTTGACTGGCTACTCTCTGCTGTCTCAGATGACGACATCTTTGTCCTGTGTCAGCAACCGTAGCTTCTCAAGGGGAGGGGCAGGGGGAGGGGCTAATCCGTTTATTGCAATTCACAACATCACCGCTAGATGTCGCTAAAATCTACACAATGCACCTTTAACATCTCAACCGATTTGAATAGTCACATATTTGTATTGATTTTCAGCCAGCTCGTGGTGAATCGTTACATCCCTACTCAGCTGTTATGATGGCGAGTTTCTCTGTGACTGTTAACAATGTCAGCAAGTGTATGATGCCTAGCGTTTTAAAATGTTCAGATTTTTTTTTTTGTTCAGGTTTGTACTACACTTTAAACAAAACAAAAAAAATCTCAAAAGCCACAAATTCTACCTAAAAATGCAGACTGTACAAAAACATTTATCTGTCAGTGCTTCTGCTGGTCAGTGCAGATTGTATACTGCCAAGAAACAGTAATGGACCTGTAAAAGACTTCTGCTTTTTCACATCATGAGAGACCGCCATTAATTAATGTAGAGTGAAGCTAAAAGCCAGTAACTACAATGAGTGCTTTCTCCCTCCATTGCAGCTAATTATCTGGCTTTATTCTAAAAGCTTTGAGATAATAAATTCCAAGAGTGTAGATGGATGAGCAGACCAGGCTTTTCCATCGTCCACAGTAACTGGCATATGCTACCACCACAATCCACGGAGCGTCTAAGTCACCTACAGTACATGTGATTTACAGTGGACCACTTATAGAAACCAACTGTCTAAATGTAAGGAGCAGATAAGGAACAGAGAGCGAGTGGGAACATAAGGCAATTTAGCTTTCAGCCATGTATAATTTTCATGTACGGCCCCACCATGCTTCAGTAGTCTAGAGCCCATTTGTGCAGTGAAACATCCCCTGCCATGATTTTTGCAAGTTCCAGTGACTCCAAACCTGTCCAGAAGGGCCAGGTCACATGACAAAGCATCTAGACGTCCATTAGGGCTGCAATAAAATTGCCAAGCAGAACTATTGATGGTACGACATCCAAATTGTCATACAGATCTAAATGACCACGATATCATTATCCACCTAGAAAACTAAATTGCTATGCGGGTTATCGTTACCTCTTAAGTTTCAAGTTTATTTGTCACTTGAGACATACAAGAATCCACTGGAATAAAATAACATCCCTTCAGGTCTATGGTGCAATTACAGAAAAGACATTTTATACACAAGAAAAAAATCTTTAAGTTACATGCGACTTCTTGTCATGGTTTTGAACTTACGCAATGCTTCAAAACACTTCTGTGCCTTCAGAAGCCATTCATGTCAAAATGGGTGTTATTTTGTGTTTTTTGCATCACTTTTCCACAATTTGACGCCATTACCAATTTGTTTTGCTCTTAGCAATTTGGTACCAACTACATTAGGCAAAGAAGTACTGCTAAATTATGCTTAAAATGGCTAAACTGTAAACAAAACAAAACTCTGGCTCATTCTCAAACACAAACTGAAGTGTTATAACCCACTGTTGAAACTTAGCACTGCAGAAATTTTATCCATCCAATGTCCATAAATACAAGCTAGACCAGGTTACACACAAAACTTCTGGTTTCAAAAGCTCAAAACATGATGGTGGTGATTTGACGTTGGTTTAATTGGTTCGCGGGTTATCGTTACCTCTTAAGTTTCAAGTTTATTTGTCACTTGAGACATACAAGAATCCACTGGAATAAAATAACATCCCTTCAGGTCTATGGTGCAATTACAGAAAAGACATTTTATACACAAGAAAAAAATCTTTAAGTTACATGCGACTTCTTGTCATGGTTTTGAACTTACGCAATGCTTCAAAACACTTCTGTGCCTTCAGAAGCCATTCATGTCAAAATGGGTGTTATTTTGTGTTTTTTGCATCACTTTTCCACAATTTGACGCCATTACCAATTTGTTTTGCTCTTAGCAATTTGGTACCAACTACATTAGGCAAAGAAGTACTGCTAAATTATGCTTAAAATGGCTAAACTGTAAACAAAACAAAACTCTGGCTCATTCTCAAACACAAACTGAAGTGTTATAACCCACTGTTGAAACTTAGCACTGCAGAAATTTTATCCATCCAATGTCCATAAATACAAGCTAGACCAGGTTACACACAAAACTTCTGGTTTCAAAAGCTCAAAACATGATGGTGGTGATTTGACGTTGGTTTAATTGGTTCCATTTTTCACAGAGTGGTAAATTATTGGTGATTCTATCAGGTGATCAGAAAATAACATCTGAGCCTAACGACTAAAATGCAGGAAGTCAGAGAAGTTTAAACTCAACTATTCACCTTTGGCAGCAAAATTGTTATGCTACTGTAATTATTACTGTGCATGAGCAGTACTTGCATCACTCTAAACTGGCAGTTAAAGGTGAAGTGAGTGATTTCTGCGCTACTATCACCAAATGCAATTTCAAAAGTAATGTTTTCAAACCATCTGCCATTGGTCCAAACAAATAGACAGTCCCGCTTTAAACTCACACCACTGGTTGAGCCAATGTTAGAGTAATTGCTAATTATTATAATTAATATAAATTATTATAAATATTATAGTATCCAGAAACTACAGACTATACCTTCAAAATACTTGATTTTATAAACTAAATGGTTTAATAAACAGAAATGCATGCATGCCACCTGCACTCTGAGTGCAGTTTGTTGCTAAACTAGCACATAATGTGTTTACCAACTGCATTTTTGAATACATCTGCATAAATACAACTACGCAGCGATTTATACAGATTGTCCACTTAGTTCTAATCAAAATAATGTTATAATGTAAAATGTCAAATGTAAAGCAGGACAGGCTGGTGTGTGACTGGATGCCTCTCCAAGACCCCCCGAGAGCAGCGCCAATGTTAATAACGACAAACAGCAACAAAGCCCATTACGAAAATGAGATCACCCTCTGTGTGGTGAGGACTCCCTGCCAAGAGCCCACACAACAGGCCCCAGGCAGAGTCACACATAAAAATGCCTGTCACCTCTTCCTCCCCCCCGACATGCTGTAAGAGAGCAGCTTCCACAGTTCAAAGGCAGGGCTAGAATGAATTCTGAATGATCAAGTGACACTGAAGACTTTTTTGCTGAAAATTCAGCTTTGCATCGCAGTAAGAAATTATGTGTGAAAATATATTAAAATGTATTTAATTTTTTTTAATATGTATGTTTTTTAATTGTAATAATATTTGACAATACTATTTTTGATCAAGTGACATTTTTAAAAAATCTCGCCAACACCAAACTTTTGAAAGGTAGTGTATTTTTCCCTTTTTGATTCTAGGATGAATTCTGACCTGGACATGCTTTGTGAGATTCACCCATATGTTCAATGTTTCTGCCAACACTTCACAGCCCTACAGGACATGATCCTCAGCTCACGCTCTAGAGCAATGAACTGGCTTGAGGATCTTCAAAATCCAGGACAGTAGCAGGTGATGATAAGAGCGAGAGTGTTTGACTGTGGTTGAGTTGTAAGGGTAGAGCTGGGTATCTTGAGGGGCTGCTGAAGCAGGAAGCAGCAGATATCAGGGTGCTGAGCATCTGTGGGGTTCTCCAGTAGTCTGTCACCTCTATGAATACCCACCAGACCTTGAAATTTACCACCACACACAAACACACACTGATACACGCCATCCCTCAATCTTCTGTGTTATTACACATCAGGTTAATAGTTCAAGAGAGAGAGAGAGAGAGAGAGAGAGAGAGAGAGAGAGAGATGTATAGCTGCACGGTTCTTCAGATATTGATAAAACACTCCATACCACTCACAAAAATAAATAATTGTTATTTCTGTTCAAACAGACAAACAAAAACGAAAAATGAACAGAATGTGCAAATAATTCATAGAAGTATTTGTACGCAAGTTGTCCTCTTTCCATTGAATGCAAAGACCTTGAAATTTACCACCACACACAAACACACACTGATACACGCCATCCCTCAATCTTCTGTGTCTTATTACGCATCAGGCTAATAGTTCACACAGTTAACAAGAATATTAGCAGGGGAAAAAAACTGAAACATTTCTAAGAATCTGTATGCAACGATTATGATGTACAAAAGTGTTGGCCACATTTCAGTCAGTTTTTGGACATTGTTCACTGACATTACGAGATGATAGTCATGGATCCAACTGTCATGGACGGCAGCTTCCAGGATGTTCAGAGCAATAAAATCTTGCACAGCAAACCGCAAACAACAAAAACCATCAGACCATAAACAGACAGAGTACATGCCATTTTTATACAACATAAAGGAAAATAAGGATTTGAGAGACTGTTCAAAAGGTTGTTTACTACAATCTAATAATCACAGTCAAGGTTCATATTCTGTTCAAACAGACAAACAAAAACGAAAAATGAACAGAATGTGCAAATAATTCATAGAAGTATTTGTACGCAAGTTGTCCTCTTTCCATTGAATGCAAAACAAAAGTGTATCCAAGAACGATTTCATGTACAATTTACAAAATCAATATGTGAACTTATTTAATGGAATTTTTTTTCAGCTGAATAATCATCACCCAGATATACAACAATTTGACATTGAACAGACGGTATTTCTACCCTTCACAGACTAGTTTTTATTCACGCCAAATTAAATATGGCACCTACTCTAACAACTGCCTATAACTATAATTATATGGTCAATATCTCTACTAAATACTGAGCATTTTTCAGTTTTTCTTTTTTAATAAATCTGCAAAGATGTCAACAATTCTGTGTTTTTCTGTCAATATGGGGTGCTGTGTGTACATTAATGAGGAAAAAAAATTAACTTAAATGATTTTAGCAAATGGCTGCAATATAACAAAGAGTGAAAAATTTAAGGGGGTCTGAATACTTTCCGTACCCACTGTATATTTTACTGTTTATATACATAAATCCTAAATCAACACAAGATGTGCATTAATGTGCAAGGACTCAAATACTTGCCTAACCATAAAGCCATATTCTAGAATTTGATATGTGTGGCCAATCTAGCATAATATATTTAATCATTTAAAAATCTTCAATGCAACTTCATAAAGTTATCTCTCTGGGCTCCCATAAACTCTCCATTCCTCGAATCCTCAGCGGATGCATTTGCATGACACGTTCCAGCAGTAACGAGAATCAGACGATGTGAATACAGCCTTAAATATGTTTACAATTCCTTCACCCTTAATGGCACAGCTGAGAAACTCCTAAAATTAACACTGTTTGTCCTCAATCCATGGACACATTCTCTCACCGCCTGCTTGTTGGATTCATTTTGAAAAGATGAGTACAATGCAACATCTGTGTGACTTTTGGCACGCTCTCCACCATTTCCTGACAGTGAATCAGCATCTGATGGTGGCACAGTCATAATGAAATGCACCGCTCTCCCCCCGGCAGCAGCCATCAGCTCCCACATTATCTGATACCCGGCTAGATCATTTGTAGCACTATTGAACACATCATCTGCCTGAATCCCATGCTTGTCACAAAGTACAAGGACGCCAATTTGTTACCATGTGCCATTAATGGTAATCTAGGCAGATCGTTCTATGCAGTTACTCCAGGGAGATTTCCTGACCAGCAAAACCCATCTGAAGTCTATGTAGATATGGCTTAGACAAAGCTGGCATGGTCAGTGATGGAGAAGCTACTGTGAAGCTAAAGCAGCTCAACTAAGCTAAAAAGCAGTTACCTAAGCGACTAACAAAACATTTAAGTCATATAACAGGGATATATAAAACTGCCAACATTTTTATTTGTAAATTCTTACTCCAAATTTTGCATCACAGTCCCACAGATTTTGTGCATGTTTATTTCACCCAGGCTACATCATGACTAAGTAACGAGTACAACAATACAACACTTGCAAATGAATGCCTTCTATTTTAATTC
>NW_015639771.1:747516-752354 GCF_001515625.1 Sinocyclocheilus rhinocerous | reverse complement strand
TTAAAAAAAAACACTCGTTTAATCTTTTTAATCTCCTCAGATGACAATGTAGATGCCTGACAAACGTTGTTGTTGTTGTGATCATAAACTGTATGGATGTGATTACACGCAATACACGGAGCTTTTCCCTCACCATTGTAACGCGCTGCTTTTGCAAGGTTCCGTGAAAACGTTTCAGCTTTTATTTTCCTTTTTCGCCCTGAAGAAGATATCACAGGTTCATCAAGTTCGTCGAAATTATCCATCCTCAATCACTTTTAGTCAGCTTCGACCTCAGCTAGCTCAGCTAGCACGTCTTTTCAAAGTGAAAGTAGCCTTGTCACCTGACCTGAATACAGCACGTAAAATGGACAAAATGGACTTATCGGCTTCTGTTCAAAAACAACAAGGGCGCTTGTCGACTTCTGCAGTAAAACGTGAACTCGTGATGCCTTGAAAGTGGACAAAACCGGCTTTTTTGACAAAACGGTTTTAGGGTTCAGATCGCGCTATATGTGGAGAATAATGCATGGCAATCAGCTAATTTTTTTTTTTAAAGTGGCGTTTATCGGTTTTTGCAAATTAACTCTTCATATGTAGAGCATTATGAGAGAGAGATTGACTAAGCGAGTGTGATTACCTGCATCTAATACAGCATTCATTCTTCAGCTCAATCTCAGATTCACAGTAATACATTAGTCTGAATGTCCGGAAAGCGATATCTTTGTCCTACAGTCCTTTCATCTGTTAAGGGTGATTTCCGATGACAGCGCTGATCAGTGCATTTGTTAACTGCGTCTTACAAGCTGTTATTAAAAGTAATAATAACTTCCGTTTCAGTATAAAAGTATAAATCTCTTTCAATATAAAAGTCTTTACTGCTGATTCGTCAAACAGTCTCTTGTCGCCATCTAATGGCGGAACAATGTCACAAAAATCACCATCACGAACACAGACACACACACACAGTTTCCCAATATTAAATACTACTATGAATTAGGGCTGCACGATAAATCGCATGCGATATTTAACGCGCATCTTGTCAGAAAGCCGGTTCTGTAATCAGCGGTAAATCTCCATCACCTGCGTGCTTTCACATTGAGCAGCATTAACTACACAGAGCTGTTGTTCACTGACGAGCTGCGCAAAAAATCGCGCGAATATGAACGTGGTTTTGCGCAGCTCGTCTGATTACAGAACCGGCTTTACTGATAAGATGCGCGTTAAATATCGCATGCAATTTATCGTGCAGCCCTACTATGAATATAAAATAGTATTTGTTGAATAATAAACAACATCAACAGCCATCATAAAAGTTGCTAGACAATTCAGTCAAAAGTACAAAGGCGGCGCTCTGATATACAGCATTAAAGTTACATAAAATTTAACGTGATGAGATTTTGCCCTCAGCCAAAACTATTTGCTCTGGAACAAATAATAGATTAATGAGACCAAAGACTGCCCATAGAATTACACAAAACAAATTATATCTCATGTTTAACCACTATAGAGTCATCAGAGCCAGCGGCAAATTCCAGAAGATCTGTATGAGGTGAGGCTGCTCTCGGCGGGTTCATGAGCGCTGAACGTCTGCTGACGCCATGGAGCTCACATCTCCGAAAACGTTGATGCAAATTTTCAAATAGACGTTATCTTTATTAACAAACCGCATATTTGAAGTCTAAACAAGTACATTCTCACCTAAAAAACTCTTAAAACTACATTCCTTGACACAAAAACAGTATTATTTTTTAATTTTAGTGGATTTGGGCATCCGCCATGACACTCGCTGTGAGAAATACGGGAAGCGAAGTGATACAAACGGTGAAAGGCGTTCATGTAGCGATACCAGTACAATATCTCACGGTTCTCAACCAATCAGCTTTGAGAACCAGAACAAACTGAACAAAATATATATATATATATATATACATATATATACAGTGGGTACGGAAAGTATTCAGACCCCCTTAAATAAGATGAGTACAATGCAACATCTGTGTGACTTTTGGCACGCTCTCCACCATTTCCTGACAGTGAATCAGCATCTGATGGTGGCACAGTCATAATGAAATGCACCGCTCTCCCCCCGGCAGCAGCCATCAGCTCCCACATTATCTGATACCCGGCTAGATCATTTGTAGCACTATTGAACACATCATCTGCCTGAATCCCATGCTTGTCACAAAGTACAAGGACGCCAATTTGTTACCATGTGCCATTAATGGTAATCTAGGCAGATCGTTCTATGCAGTTACTCCAGGGAGATTTCCTGACCAGCAAAACCCATCTGAAGTCTATGTAGATATGGCTAAGATAAATCTGGCATGGTCAGTGTTGGGGCAGCTACTCTGAAGCTAAAGCAGTTCAATTGTAGTCAAGCTAAAAAGTAGTTACCTGCACAACAAGCAACCAACAAAACACTGAAGTCATATAACAGGGCAATATATATAAAAGTGCTTTTTATTTTTAAATTCTTGCGTCACACGTCACAGGTCCACAGATTTTGTGCATGTTTATTTCACTCAGGCTACATCATGACTAAGTAATGAGTAGAACAATACGACACTTACAAATGAATGCCTTCTATTTTAATTCATCCCTTCAACACAACCCAGCTCCATGGGAGTCAAAACAGAAATACATGTTCAGAACAAATATAAATAATATATACAGCAGAGTATGGCTCTAGCAATGCAAAGGTTGTGGGTTCAATTCCCAGGGAACACATGAACTGATTTAAAAAGTAAACCTTGAAAAATGCAATACAAGTCACTCTGGATAAAAGCATCTGCCAAATGCATAAATATAAATACACAATTAAATTATGCAATTAGAGAATTTATCTAGCTCAAAAATGAAAGATATTTTAGTGACAGCATTCAAATAAAATTAAAAAAAATCTATAAATCTGAACCAAAAACAGTGACAAAAAGAAGTTAAAACAACATCCATTTAAAAACACTGCTACTTTTTAAGTAGACAATATCTTTATAAATAATCAGATGAGATATATCATGATTTTTAATGAAGACTAAAAAAAAAAACAAAGACCATGATAATGCCAAAATTGAGGCATTTATTTAAAACCATCTAAACTGGTATATATGGCCTAATAAAATTAAACTTATAAAAATAATAATAAAACAACAATAATAATTAAGAACTTGTCAGCAAATAATTCTTAAACCATTTTTAAATAATCTAAATAACCTTTTTCAACTATAAAGAACCTTTTGTGCAGTGGAAAGGTGCCGTGGCTGTTAAAAGGTATAAGGTTATAAGTTTATAAGTATAAGACATCTTGCTCACAATCTAATACAAAGAGATTACAGAGCACAAAACATCTTATCTTGCAGTTGAAGTACCTGTGCAGCCAAAACAGAAACTTACATAACCTTGAAAGACTTCTCAAAACAGATTTAGATAATGTTGTTTACAACTAACAGGCAAAGTGGAAGCTAATTGGTTGCTGGAACATGAAACATGGCCTACGTAAGACAGGGTAAGCTCTTACCCTGTGGCTGTAGACAACAGGGGTGAAGTGAAATATATTTGTTGTGATTCCACTGGAATTAACTAAGAATTAAAATAGAAAGCATTAATTTGCAAGTGTTATATTGTTCTGCTCATTACTTAGTCATGATGTAGCCTGGGGGAAATAAACACGCATGAAATCTGTGGGCCTGTGATGCAAAATTTGGAGTAAGAATTTAAAAATAAATAAAACTCACAGCACTTTGACTCAGTCTTACTCAAAGTGAAGCTATTTTCACATGAGTGTCCATCTGGTGTGCACTCCCTTTTATTGACAGCACATTTGGCACCCCATTACAACTGATTCTGCTTTTCCCAGCCTACATCTGGCGCTCTGGCTGTTGTTTTGTATTTTTCACCACTTTGTCTTCTTTGATGAAGCCATTTTAGCTTGCTGTTTGATTTGCTCCACTTAAGAGTTGAGTGACATTGGGGAAAACAGATTCCAGTACGCAGCGCCCTGGAAAAACTCCTAGTCGGAAGTAGGAAGCCATTTAGCACACACCTTTATCCAAAGTAACAGTCCTCCTTGAAGCAACCTGGGATTAAGTGCCTTACTCAAGAACACAATGATGATGGTTCAGATAAGGGCCTATGATTTCAAATGCTGCAATGCTGAAAACACGGATGGAATCCAGTTATAAAAATGAAATTTAGTTTGCATGTTTTGTGTGTCTCTGTGTGAATGATCGGCACAGTTTTGTCTACTACACAAACTCAAGCATGAGGTCTGCTAGCTTATGGTGTTTGCAGCATCTGCCATCTCACTATGAACTATGAATGTATTGTTACATATACACACAGAAACTCAAAGGTCTTCACTACAACCTGCCAAATTAAAGGTCCGGTTTAAAAAGAAGAAATTATGATTGAAATATATTACTATTGTACAGCAGTATTTTACCAAGTAATAATAATAATACAGTTTATTAAAACAATAATATATAAAAATTATCATACAAAATCAACCAATTTTTCTAACATGTTTTAATTTAAACCTCTGTTGTGCAGCACTTAGCCAAAAAATAAACAGAAATTGTTCAAATTTAATTTGATAATATTTTAAAAGATTAATTACTTTAATTATTTTTAAAAGATTAAAGTTTTACTTATTAATTTGATTACCATAATTTTTTAATTGATTTGTATTAAACATTTCATACATCACTAATATTGTTAAAAAATAAATTACTAAATTGTTAAAGGGGTCATATGATGCAATTTCAAATTTTCCTTTCTCTTTGGAGTGTTACAAGCTGTTCGTGAATAGATAAGATCTCTAAAGTTGCAAAGACTAAAGTCTCAACCCCAAAGAAATATTC
>NW_015639771.1:744214-747208 GCF_001515625.1 Sinocyclocheilus rhinocerous | reverse complement strand
TGCAATTTAAATTTTTCCTTTCTCTTTGGAGTGTGACAAGCTCTTGGTGCATAAAGAAGATCTGTAAAGTTGCAAAGACTAAAGTCTCAAACCCAAAGAAATATTCTTTATAAAAGTTAAGACTTGTCCACGCCCTCCTAAAACGCCTCTTTTAAACACGCCCCCACTTGTCTACGTCACTGTGTAGGAAGACTTGCATAACACCGCCCAAATGTTCACGCAAAGAAAGAAGGCGTAACTTTTATTCTTGTTGTAGTATTGTTGTTGCCGCCGCCACCATGTCGTGGAGAAGCTGCGTATTTATGTCCCCACTGGATGCAACAAATGCCTCATTTGTAATAGGTTTTATTGGTGTTGTCTCATCGCGCCAGGACACGGCATCACAGCATGGTAAGTAACATTTCCGTCACACGCTTGAGGTATTCGGCCAATCACAACGCACTGGATAGCTGGCCAATCAGCGTACACATCGCTTTTCAGAACGATGAGCTTTGTAAAAAAATTTTCTTTTTCGTTTCTGAAAGGCGGGACATAGAGGAGAAACAGTAATGTACAGTATGTGGAAAATAATGTTTTTTGAACCTCAAACCGCATAAACGCATTGCATTACACCAAATACACAACAATGTTTTTTTTAGCAACGTCATATGACCCCTTTAAAGTTATGAATTCAACTTTTTAAACATCCTTTTTGATTTAAATTTAATTCATACCCTACATTAAAACAGAATACAGGAAAGCACTGAATTTTAGTAAAAATAACGGAATTTGCAAAAATTAATTAATTAATTAATCAATTAAACCAGATTTCATTTGGCCCTTTTCACGATTCGCTACATGTGGGGTTCAAACCAGCAAACCTACTATTTACTTACTATTCAGGATTCACTCTGCCACACCATCCTTCAACTGTTACGCTAAAATCAACTTTCCACGTCATAAAGCTTTTGAAACGACTGGCTTCTCTTCTATTTCAGCAAACTAAAGATGTGGTCGTAAAAGCGGAATCGAATAGTTAACCAAGCCTTTCATTCAGTTCCTTTAGTCCGTCCTCTCTGACATTGCAACCCCTCCCATGTCTCCTCCTATAACGCCTGCACTTGTCAGCATGTCCATGATGATCTGATATGCATTATTCATTAGGGCTAAGTAAGCTACATTTAATTTCCAAATCAGCTGCTCACATTCTCTTTAATGATATGCTAATAGCTAAGGAGACTCAATTCCCTTAGCAGCAGTCCCTCAGACTGGGAAAGTGTTTAGGATTGCATAATCGTGCCACGATAAGCGTCGCATTAGCCTTTATGTTTTCCTGTCTGCTGTGTCCTGTTCTATCTCAGTCAGCAGAGTTAGCAGAACAATTATCTCTGGAAAACATGAGGTCTGCTAGAGCACATGCATATATGTGCAGAGCTAAGAGTTTTTATTAGCTTATAGGTATTAAGCTTCAGGAAAACACACTTTGTACGCCAAATATATCTTACTTTAAAGAAAATGGAAACTTGTAATTCACAGGCTAATTTACATTTCAAATGACGTGGCTTTGATTTTAGCCTAGCATTGTTACATAACTTGAAAACGTTTGATCTTTTATACTAGCCAGTATTCCACCACACCAAAGGTGTTCAAGCACATATGACTTTCTTTTCTTTCTTCAACTGATCATTTTCTTTGGTATTAGCCTCTGAAGAGATAAGAAAGAGACAATTGTTTTTTTTCCAAGTCATTTATTCAGTATTTTTTCCATTAATATTCACCATAGGGATTCCAAAATTTGTTTTAATAAAGACATGTTTTTCTCCAAAATAAATAAATAAATAGACATTCCATTAACTGATCAACTGAAAAAAAGAAAGAAAAAAACAAACAAAGATGACTCACATCACAAACTTTGATTGGAAGCACACAAAAAACATACTGAAAAAAATTACATGACTGTATTTAATGTCTTTTATAACTGAATAAAATACAATCTTATAAAGCAGTGCAAAGGGTGTTATCAAATAAACAATGGTAAAATACAAAATTATCTATATTTATATATTATCTAAGTTATGCATATTATCTATCTCTTAATTATCTATATTCATTTTATATTTAATATTAAAACGGTAAATTAAAATATAAAACTTCATTTAGCAAACTTTTACAAGTATAAAATAATAAAATATATGAATTCCAATACTGTAGAGACGTCACTGTCATAACAGACTTCTCTGATTGTTGGACTGCCCTTAGTTTTAGCAAATTTTGCAAAGATTTTTGCAAAATTTGGAAAACTTTTAAACATTATTGCTAAAAAAAAACTATTCTCTAAGAGGAAAATGAATGGGATTTTTACTTCTGGAACTGAATGTTACTAAAGCTAGAGGACAGAAAATGATGATGAACCCAGAGAGAGAAAAGAAACAGGATTGGAAAACAACGCAGGTCAGATTCAAACTAAGGGCCCTATTTTAACAATCTAAGCGCATGATCTAAAGCACACGGCGCAATTACGTTTAGGGCGTGTCCGAATCCACTTTTGCTAGTTTAAGGATGGGAAAAATGGTCAGCGAACCCGGCGCATTGTCTAAAAGGGTTGTCCCTATTATTTTAATGAGTAATGGGTGTGTTTTGGGCGTAACGTGCCATAAACCAATCAGAGTCTCATCTCCCATTCCCTTTAAAAGCCATTTGCGCTCGCGCTATGGCGGATTCGCTATTTACATGGTGGAATTAAATTTTTCATTTTTAAAAATGTTTGTGTGCTGCTGCGCGTACCTGTGTGTGTAATAAGCAAAGTGTACGCACGTTGTGCACCCGTCCATAGGCGCATATTACTAACGCGCTCTTTAAATAACAAAGAAAAATATTGCGCCAGACTTTAGACCAGGTTTTTGTTGGTCAATGGCGCAGTCCATTTCAGTTGCTTCAAAATAGCAACACGCCAGCAACACGCCAGCAATGCGCCTGAACATACCTCGTTTTCAGACCAGCACACCCATGGGCGCA
>NW_015639771.1:733244-743935 GCF_001515625.1 Sinocyclocheilus rhinocerous | reverse complement strand
GACAGTTATTCCAACATACAGCACTCGCATTGAACAAAGAGTGACTGGTTTGTCCACATATTGTTTTTTCTCTCTCATAGCTCTTGTTGTAATGTATTGGGAAGCCAGAATTTGTATTCATCAACAGAAACATGCATTAGCCGAACTCTAACAAACCATATTACAGATGCATTGTCAGATTTAAGTTAAACCGCGGTCCTAGTGTATGCCGAACCGTGTGTGGAGAACGGTACGGTTTGATTTTTTACCGAGAACCGTTGCACCCCTAAGGTGTATGATAGGGCCCTAATCTTTTGCATAGGCACCAATGCTAAAAAACCATGGAGAAGTTGAACTTCTAGGCTACGGCTCCACAATATATTTCTTCAGCATCTTACATTTTCAAGGTTAAAGCAAGCACAGGCAAGCTGATAATATAGTGTTAACAATTTAATCTACAGTACATTTATTCCAGTCAGCAGTTTCCAAACTTACTAGTCCTTCTAACTTTCATAAGGGCAGAAATGAAGTTCCTAAAAAGGCGACAACAACTTGGGGTTTTCACTCAGAGCTAGGGAATTGAATATATGGCTCATCCATATGTTCAGCTTTCCCGGCTGCAGCAAACCTATGAACTGATGAGCACAGCATTGTTCCTCCATGTGTGCAATCCACTTCTGCATCCTTCATTTTCTCTCTATTTCCCAGAAGTTATTTCATTAGTTCAGATCTGGAGATGATGAATGGCACCTGTTGCACTTTGCAAGATACTTTCTAAAACTGTTTATAATGAACTGCCCAAAAACCTTTGTTACTACCGTCCTCTGATGCAGATGTTTGCGACAAATGGAAGATGCCACCGATTCATTACTTTAATGCATCAAGCACGGAAACGGGTCTTCCCATCCTCAAGTGAGCTTTAATGACAACTAACCAAGTCGATGGAAGTGCACGTCACAATTTCAAGCTAAATCAAAGAGAAAATCAAGACCATCAGTGTTTACAAAATCAATTTTATGCTAACTTCAAACCCTGGCTCATTTGCATGTCTGCAGCAGCTCATCTTCCTGGCTGTGATGAAAATACAGTATCGGTGCAACCTAAAAAACGATGATGAATTAGACGTCTAAGAGCACGCCTGAGCTAATGATAATCCGAAGGCGAAAATCTGAGATGACCTTCAGCGAGCACCTGCACATTAATCATCCAGTGATACGGCCAGCATTTCATTACCGGCCCCCGTATGATAGGTGCTTTCCTACACGCCTGTGATCTATTACATCATCGCAATTAACATGGCAGTCCAGGTTGGTGGCAGAGCAGAGAGACTTGTGGGTTAGAACATGGCGTAACAGGTGGCCTTGTCAATAACACAAACACACACGTTGCATAAAACTGTTTGGTTACACTGAAGCGCAAAGAATCACATTTATGGACTCGCCAGAAACCGTTCACTCCTTCAGGAGAAGAAAAACATTATTATAGCACCTCGGCCACATTCTGTTAGAGTGGCTGTTTCTGATTTTGTTAAGGTCTCTGCCAACAAACACTGCAGGCTTGTTTTTCTCTCCAATACTACAAGTCAAGAAGCTGACTTACTTGGAACAACAACCTGTGCGAGGAACAGATTAATCATTTAGACAAGGAGGAAGGGAACGGTTCTAGAGTGAAAGTGAAAAGAAGGGAAGTGGGAAAAGACTGCTTTCTCAAATCAGCATGTGAGTGTTTTCCCTTAAAAGAATGAGCCAAGCCAAACTCAATCCAAATTCCATTTTTCCTACAATAAGATTACTGTCAATCCTCTTTCTTGCAGCTCACCAGAATCAGGAAGTCTCGGCTACAGCGCAGCTACATCAATGGGGTGCCACTTCTGAGGTTTTTTGAACGTTCAAGGATAGATGAGTCCGACCCAAAGCACACCCCCAACATCCCACTTTTTGTGAGTAACTGGACCCCTGGGGCCAGCTGGAGATCAGGTTTGAGAACTAACTGTTGCAGTAACCTTATCAATGTAGTCTTTAGCAAAGATAACATGATGACAATGACAGAAAATCTCCACCAATGTCCTTTCTGTTTCTGTGAGCTATAGCTGCTCTAACCCTGTAATCAGTCTCTCAGACCCCGGTAGCGCTCCGCTTCAGCAGGAGGGTCATGAGGAGGGCGTTCCGGCTACTCTGGGAGAAGTCGTGTGGAATAAGCCCTCGCTGAAGTCTAATCTGCTGTGCAAATGCTCCGTGAGGGCTGGTCAAGGATTTTGAGACCTCTGCAAACTATCACACTTATACACACATAAACAAACAAACAAGTGAAAAATACAAAGACGCACATACACAAACAAAATACCAACAACAACAGAAAATTAACATATAAACAAACAGTGACTTCATATCGTTCAGACAAACTCTCTGGGGAATGGAGGATGATGTTCAGTCATCCTTAAATAAGTGAAAAATCGCACAGTCGACTGAAAACAGCCTTGGATACCTTTACAGCAGGTTTAAGGATAGTGATCTGCCTTTTGCCAAACAGACCACTAAAAAAAATCTAGATTTAACAACTGGCAATGATATAAACCAGGCCATAATACCACAACCAGGGGGCAGGGGCCCATTATGGGCCCTCAGAAAACATCTAAAAGGGAAGAAAAATATATTTATATTAGTGCTGTCAAACGATTAATCGCATCCAAAATAAAAGTTTTTGTTTACTAAATATATGTGTGTGTACTGTGTATATTTATTATGTATATATAAAGACACACACATACAGTATATATTTTGAAAATATTTACATGTATTTACTTATATATTTATATTCATATCATTTATATATAAATATATAAAAATTACATATTTTTCTTAAATATATACATGCATATGTTTGTATTTATATATACATGATAAATATGCACAGTACGCACACATATATTATGTGAACAAAAACTTTTATTTTGGATGCGATTAATCACGATTAATCTTTTGACAGCACTAATTTATATATTATAGGGATGCACGATATTATCGGAACGTTATCGGAATTGAGTACCACTGCATCTGTCTGGGGGGAAAAAATGCAGTGATTGAATTATAGTCATTTCCAAAGCTTTCAATGTTCTGTCGTTATAACATAACTTCATTGTTGTTTATTTAATTCTAACAAGTAAAAAAACTAACCAAAATTAAGAATAATTTGCTTATAATCTCTGCACAGGGGATTTGGTGTTGTTTCCAAACAAATGGAAATATATCGGTATCTGCATCTGCTATCGGCCAAAATGAGTTGAAAAATATCTGCAAACCGGATATCGGCAAAAATCCAATATCGTGCATCCCTAATATATAATTAAAATCATAAGTATGTCAACACTGTATGCACATGCTCAGTCTCAACACAATGTTTATAGGAGAAATAATCTGATTCAACAATTTAACTGATTGACCCAAAATGCATTTTAAAAATATACAGAAAGAAAAGCAAAAGCAATGCAAATGTGCAAAGCAAAATTCAACAATACAACTTTGCAGCTTTTTGTTCTGTAGCTTTCTGGTTCATATCATCCTATCATAAGTAAACAACAAATCAACTCAAAATTAAAAATGAAACATTAAAAGTGCATGTCTATATATTTAGCTATGATGCGAGATTATATGTTTAACTGCATTTTTTACATTTTATTATTTGCTTTCAGTATAGTTTTATCCCAAAATGGGTCATGACACACCAGTTCAGAACCACTCATTTACAAAGTGGATTCTGACTCATTTCAACACTAAATCTGTGATATTGACACAATGATTCACATCATCTCCTCAGACTGTTCAGAGGGTGATCGGTCAGCCACGATAGGACACATATCCTCTCCTCAAAAAAGCCCACACAGGGTAGGAGATCAGAGTAGACTATTCTAAACTATTTTCTGAGCAGTGGGTAGAAAAAGTGCATTTTACAGCATAGCCTCTAAGCACAAGGGAAAACAGATTACATCCGTTTGTGCTCCGATGCCCGCCTGACAGCGGCAGCGCCTGGTACACCTGCCCTCCAACTTTGAGTGCATGCATTATTCAGCATCACTACAGCTCTGTGTGCCACCGGTGTTGTCGTCTAAAACTGCGGGCGTCCATGTGCCGTAATCAAAGCAGGCCAGAGAGCAGCTTGTCTCGCTGTGATATCCTGCAGTTTCTACATGATAGTTTTTGAGAGACTAGGAGGGGAGGGAGGTGGCTCTAGTTTCCAGATTCACATTCAGTTTTGTGGTTTAGGTAGTATAACTGCTGCTGGCAGTCATTTTAAACTCCAACTGCAAAGTGTACATAAATAATAATAATAACAATAATAAATTAAATCATAAGTAAACAACAAATCAACTCAAAATTAAAAATTAAACATTAAAAGTCCATGTCTATATATTTAGCTATTATGCAAGATTATATGTTTAACTGCATTTATTTTTTTTATTATTTGCTTTCAGTATAGTTTTATCGCAAAATGGGTCACGACACACTAGTTCAGAACCACTCATTTATCAATTTAATTCATAATTGAGTTAATCTGTTACTTTACTTAATAAATATAATAATTAGAATTATAATAAATTATAAATATTCACTATAAATAATATTATATGTTTAATTAAATACTTAAATTAAGAAATTGTATGCAATCGGCATTGTCTGAGACCAATAAAATTATGAAATGATGCAAAGAAATTTCCCTCTGCTTGTCAGCATGGATTTGTACTCAGAATTTATTGCGTGAATTTATGTCCATCATTAAAAACATTTGTCAGCTGAAACAAATTATCAAATGCCATTTTAATTAGTTTGAAATTAAATTTTAATGAACCACGTACAAGTACCAACTCTATAAATGGTTCCTCTACTTCAAAAAGGAAGAAAATGTCAATAGCATCTGCAACTAAAAAAATGAATTAAAAGGTGAAACAAATCAGGTAAGGCATTGCAGGCTGGAGTTTGGGTGACACCAATGTTCTCCGGTGGTCTTCCCAAAAGCAGGTAACAGATGTAAACTCTCTCATCTGGCTCTCACTTCTGGGCTCCTTTCAATGGAGCCACACTGACATTGCAGAGAAAAGTGTTTTTGCTTACTATTCATAGAATACATTATCAGGAGACATCAGCTGTGGGTTACAAGGGCCAAAAGCATCTATTTAGGAAACACCAACTGTGGACCCAGTGATTTCTCGCTCCCCAGGAATGCTTTCCAAGTAGTCAATTTTGCCACCTTTGACTGCTAATTATGTGTCAGCACAGTGGAAGAAACAGGGGGAAATGCATGCAAATTTATCATGCAATATCCAACAGCAAATATTATATGATGAAAGAAGCAGGAGACTGTCAGATCTATAGGTCTTAGACTGGATATCAAGCCGAACTGTGTTTCGAGAATTGGGATATTTAGTGCAGAAGACAATAGCTCATGGACTCAATGGTCACAACATCCGTTAAAGCGCATTTTTAAAAGACCAAACTGATTGCTGTAGACTGTCAGCATATAGACTTACGCTGAATGATATGGAAATAAATCAAACTAAATATTCAATTTTTAAGCCACTTTTCATCTATTCAATACTTTACTCATTTGTCACAATAATTTTTTTTTTAATTATCTTCAAAGACATTAAAATCAATTGTTGGCCCTAATATAACAATTCTAAACAAAACTGATCATATTTGAATGTACTTTAATGATCTGTTCAACTGAACGGGTTAAATGATCTATTCTGTTTAATGAGCTGTTCAACGTGGCATAGAATCAATCTTGATCAAAATGTAACAACCTCAGCTGATGTCACCAAGCCCTATTTTTCAACCCATCAATTAAAACAATTTTTCACAATCTACTCAATTCTACTCAAATGGACAAAATCTTTGTAACAACAAAAGTAACATCCTCAATATAACACTACTTATATGCTGTTTCACTTTAAAATACACTTCAATTCAAAGGTTTGGGGTCTGTAGGATTTTTTAAAGACGTCTCTTAAAGGGATAGTTCACCCAAAAATGAAAATTTGGACTCTCAAAACCATGATTCCCATCCACTTACATTATATGACTGACAGACTGCAACGGTTTGAGTTAAAAATCTTCGTTTGTGTTCTACTGAAGAAACAAAGTCACCTACATCTTGGATGCCCTGGGGGTAAGCAGATAAACATCACATTTTCATTTTTGGGTGAACTATCCCTTTTTCAACAGCCAATACACACATCTTTAGTGTCACATGATCCTTCTAATATGCTGAATTGATGCTAAAGAAACATTTCTTATCATTATATGTTTTGAACAGATAATTTTAATCAGATAAAACATTTCTTATCATTATCTGTTTAAAAGTTGATAAATTTAATGTATTCTTGCTGAATAAAAGTATTCATTTCTTTAAAAAAATTTTTAACTAACATTCATGTTAACATGGTTATTATAAAGTGCAAAAAGAAAAACTCAAAAAAGAAAAAAAGAAAAATCTCAGCAATCATTACGTCACAAAAAAGTGAGTTGTGATTTAATGGCTGAGATGGAAAGCACTTGGTAGGCACAAAGAGCAGGTGGTCTGGTCTGCAGAGAGCAGAGGCATGGTTAACTGCGTGGAACGCCCCTCATTACATGAGTCACACGCTGTGGCCATTACAGAGCCGCAACACCTGGGAGCTCCCCCATGATCCCTTGCACTGTTCTCATGGAGCAATGAGACATGCTCGTCCTTCTGCAAAACATCCACTGCCTCCCAAAAACCCTCCTCCCTCACAAATTTTAGAGATGAAACATGAAAATGTGCAAATGTGGTGATACCAGACTACAAGTACTGTACGTCTCATTCCACTCTCTAGTTCCCAATAATTTGAATTAGTATATTACGAACATGAATTCGGACACTTGCCAGGACCTTGATCCACTAAACACTGATGATTCAATTACCTGCAACATGATTATTAGGTTATGCATTAAAATGTAGCTTGTATTTATTAATACAGATAACAAGTTATCCGTCTGGTATAATTTATTAAAAAGTGGGAAAAAACGCCCAAAAAAAGTTTTAATAATTTCAAATCAGTTCAAACTGTTTGTTTGAATCAATTCTGATTCAACAATATCACTCAAAAAAACTAAACATCTCCAGTTATTAAAATGCATACACAAAAGTGATATTGTGTGCCACGTTACAGTGATGTGTCAGATTAATTAACTGAAATAAATACTATGGTACTAAATGATTACAATATTCAATGACTATGGTTTTGTCATGGTACTCAAAGATAATGCAAAATATACAGTGCTTTTACTATGGCATATGTCCAAAAATATTGTGCTATGGTAAATGTGCAGAACAACATGGTATTACCATAGTATCATGTCCAAAAAAAAACATGGTAATATCACAGTAGATTAACATCCACCCACCCATCCCAAAGATGTTTAGGTGTTCATTATTTAAAAGACTTTTAAACCTGTTAATTTGTACAACTGTCCAGAATTCAGAAAAACAGTAACTGGGAAAAATCTAAGCAAGAATGATCCGAAACTACCTAAGACCAGTGAACTGAATCGCCTAGTGAGAGAATAATTAGAAGCCAAATCTCTCCTCTATATTAAATCAAGGGCCTGCATTAATTCTAATCAGCGTGTGTAGCCAGGCTTGACTGCGGGCCCCGAGGGGGAAAGAGAACGGCACCCTATCCTCCGCACTCAGGCCTGGCAGAGAGTGCATCTGGCTCGGACCCTGCTCTTCAGGGTTCAGCGCTTCCCTCCAGCGGCTGCCATCAGCGCTCAGACTCACAAACACAGGTAAGAAACTGCAACCTTTCCCTGCTCCAGCTGTTTAACTGTACCTGACGGAGCTGTTCAAATGGCCATCAGACACAGGGGTGGAAATGGCCCCTATTATTGAATTATTGCCTGGCATTTGCAGCTATGATCCTACAAACAGCAAGGCAGATTGTTAAGGGTGTTTTAAGATATTTTTAATTTAATGGTGTTTTGAAAGCACGATCAATGCACGATCAATGAGACTGCATGTTGATTATTGACTGACATGCCATCATATTAGATTGAGTAATGTGCTGGCTTGGATGACATTTAATAAAATATGATTGCTTATTAAAACTACATGTAATTTAAGATTGCATGAACACACACAATATATTGGAGTAAAAATCAATGTAAGGTTATGACTAAAAATCATGAAGCCTGCAATAAAAAATGCTTATGGGTGAGTGGAATATTACAATAAATATTCCTGAAATGCACACTGCTTATATCATTATATACCCATACATATAGTGGTTCCTGAAACAATGCAAGTTATGATTGTTCAGGCCTTTTCTGGATCTCTTGGTAGCAAACCAAGCAAATCATAGAAGCAGCACATATTAAGTGCACTCTATGGCAAAAGTACTCTTTCATCTCTACGAAAATTATTTTACAGGACCACAATATTCCTTTCTTGAAATGAGGATTTTCAAGAAAAATGTCCATGTCAGAGCCCAGGGACCCCTACTTTTCTGGCTACACTCCACTTTCCTATAAAATAAGTGGGCAAAAGCCCAAAAAAACGAAATAAAGAAAAATGTCCACACAGCAGATATTACTAGATATAGCCTATCACCATCAAGACAAAAAGTTTTACCTTTGATTTCACAGCCCAGTACTCCTCTGTCCCATACTGTACATCTCTGAGAGTGGTGAGGTAGTCATAACTGATGACAGCCGTCTGAAAACATTCATTTCAGAGACAAAGAAAACTGTGAATAAAAATCTGCACACTGGACACAGAACAAGACATTTAAAATACACTGTATTTGCATTTTTTAAAATGTTTTTTTAAAGTAATTCACTTCACTCACTGCGACTCAAACGCAATAGTTTTTAAAAGTATTTTATTTATATAAAAGTAGTATTTATTTAAAAATCAAACTGTTCATTTCTGTAAGTCAATTCATCATAACTCTGATTCACCAATTCAAGTTATCACTCAAAAACACTAACATACTGTGAAAATCAAAAAATGTAAAATACTCTTAAATAAAAGTGATCTTGTGTACCACGTGACATCGATGTGTCAGATGGTAAAATCATATCTTAATATGATTTTAGTACTATGGAACTAAATTATTACATTGTTTATTTACTATGGAACTAGCATGGTACTCCAGAGTACTGCAACAGATACAATGGTTTTACCATGGTACATTTCAGAGAAAAAGAAAAAAACTGAATAAAAATCTGAACACTGGACAGGACAATACATTTAAAATATGCTGTATTTGCATTTTACTTTAGATATTTTTAAAGTAATTTACTTGCTGTGATTCAAACACATGATTATTTAAAAGTATTTAATATAAATTTAATATTTAATAAATTATTTAATATAAAAGTAATAATTATTATTTAAAAGTTTTCAAAGGGATTAAATGTTTAATAGATTCAAAGCATTAAATGAAAAAAAAATCATATTTACTGTCGCAGCTGCCCTCCCAAATCTGATGATGCTGAGATCATTGAAGTCCGCATTTTTGCTGTACAAGTAAAATCCTGACGACGCGAACACTGCAGTGGCGACAGATGATACCTTCAGTAGTCGAACAGCCATGTGAGGAACTGCAAAAAGACAGACATCCATCAACATCATCACTGAGCAGCTGCCCCTGTAGTAAATATACTCAAAACATCAGCTTAATTAAAAAAACACACTCAAATCAATGTTATACTTTAATAACTGATTATTTAATTGATCATAATGACTCATGCCATATGCCTTCCCACACACAGTATGTAAACCACAAATAAACCATTAATGATATACTAATATATTTTCAAAAATAATAGTAAACAATACATAGTAATCACCAATAACGTGTTTATTACTTTGATTAAATTAATTTGCTGCCGTTAAAGTATTGGGGGCGTGGTACCAAGGCTGTGGCGTCATTGGTTTTGACCATGTGAGATGGTTATGAAAACTAAGCAATATTTAGATATTTATCAAATTTATGAATGAGTTAAATGAAACACCACCACTACACAGTTTAAACAAAGGAAATCGAAGCACGAGTGAACCGGTTTCATTCATAACATCAGTCGGGGGTGTAGTGAAAGACACGGTCAGCTCATCACAAATACTGTTTGTTACACAAGCGCTTGCGTAACACACAGAGAGAATATAACAAAATAACCGCCACCGTTTTATTGCATGATGTCTGAGTTAATAACTGTGACTAATGATGGATTTTCAGAGAATCACAGAACAGCTGAGTGATTTACCTTCATTGACTGTCGTCGGCTAACCGGTGTCGCTCTGTGACCTTTAAACTCTAGCGTATCTGTTGACAAAGCAACGTGCGTGGCGCGCAATGCATCATGGTCATTGTAGTTAACAATTCTATTCAGTCATTAGTGAAAAATACCCATACATGCCATTTAAAAATTAAATTAACCTTAAATATTAAATATTTTAAGCTATTAATCTATTTTCAAGCACGTCTTCCATGTAAGAAACTAACAGAGCTGTGATTTATTTTCTTACACTAATACATTCTCATGGTTGAAACTTAATTTTAACATTTTCAGATAAGTACCACAACATTACATTATGGTAAGTGGATGTAAGTTCAAAAATTAATGACCAAAATTTTTTTTTTTTCAATTAAATAATATGACTGAGCAGATGTTAACAGCAAAAAAAAAAAAAAA
>NW_015639771.1:722275-732804 GCF_001515625.1 Sinocyclocheilus rhinocerous | reverse complement strand
AAAAAAAAAAAAGGTAAACGATTTCAACAACATTCTTCTTACAGGGAACCTCAGGCAACAGATCTATTTTAAAACGTAAACACATTATGTACAATTTTTCTTTCAGGTGAAGAGGACAGGGTAGTGATGGAGCGTGACAAGATTTAAGATGACATGAGCTCGGACAGATAATGTGACCTGAACATTACCAAAGTCATCCTAGAGGCAGCCTTGATTAAAACCCCTTAATTGTCACTCACATTTTTGAACATAGACGTGAAAGTGCACTATCCAAGCTTAAATTTTTATAATTCATGAATGAAAACATTTTGTAATATGATTTTGATGTACCATTTTCATGGTAATGCAATGTCTGATTTTAAAATGGTTTTCAAAGGATGAATTTTGAGATTTTAAGTTTTCAATTGATATATAATTCGATATATAGTTTGCCATGATTAGATTAGGATTTAATTGTAATATAGTGAAGTAAACTTAGGCGTCCCACAGAGGGGACTGGTGACAGTTAATTAACCTCTAAATAAATTAACAACACTGATTAAATGTCTCATGCATTTGCATAACATAAGCTATACATAAAACACTCAAGTTATCACTCATCTATTACATGCAAAAGTAATAAGGAATTAAAGCTAGATTTCTGCCATTTCTGCGCTGCTAGTGTCATCTAGTTAGCAGAACGACAAATATATATATATATATATATATATATATAGTGTGTGTGTGTGTGTGTGTGTGTATGTGAGAGAGAAGAGTTCAGATGCAAAAGCCTCAAGTGCCTTCTGAAATTTTCTTCTAAAATCAGAATTTTTATCAGGCTCCTATATTATTGTTCAGTTATTTCACTTTAATGGCATAGAAAAGGACCTATACATTGCCATTAAAGTAAAATTACTGAACATAAACATAGGAGCCTGATAAAAATGCTAATTTTAGAAGAAAATTTCAGACGGCACAGAGGCTTTTGCATCTGAACTCGTCATATATAATATATATATGCCCCAAACTCTCGCCATTGGCTGCGCTGCTAATATATATATGTTGGCAGGCAGGTAAGACATCCTATCAATGCATTTGGACCGAATGCAATGATTGGACAAACATTTTACGGTCTTGAGACTTCCACAGTCCATTTTTTTTATATTTAGATCACTTTAAATTGTTTGCATTCAGGATGTGAAGAGACTTTCACCCAATATAGCAAAAAATATTCTTGGAAATTTTTATTTTTATTTTTTAGAGAGCACTTTTAAAGTTTTGTAAAAGGCAAAATGCTGAAATGCACACACACACACACACACACACACACACACACAAAAAAATGATTGGAGAATGTTTTACAAGAAAACACCATTTCAGTCTGTCTGCTTCGAAAAAAAAAAAAAAAAGAGTAGACTGACAAAGAAAAGCCATCTGTAGCCAACACAGCAAATGATTTTCCAATCTTTTTAATTTTACTCACATTTCATTAAACGTTATAAGAAGAAAAAAAAAACACTAGACAATACAACAGCAATCAACACTCATTAGGCTTCTGAAAAACAAGTGCGCCCAGTGATGAAACATCCACAATAAATACAATTCTGTGTTACTGGAGACCCTTGACGCTTGAAATCAGATCATTTCTGATGTCCTCTTCAGATGTCTTCTGCTTCTTTGTTTGATTTTCTTCCAGAAAACGGCTTTCTGTTTTTTTGCACCTGGAGCTGCATTAAAAGAAAAATAGAAAATGAGATTTTTGATGCAGATGTTCAAACTACAATGTTTACCAGATACATCTAATGGCTACTTCATCTAGTTCCCAACTGGACGCTCACCCTTGCTCCTTCAATGATGTGAGGATCCTTTTGTAATGCATTCTGCAGTCCTTCCTCAGTAGTGAACCCTATCCAGCAAAACCCCCTATGAAAACCTGTCTCTTTATCCTGTTAGACAAGAGAGAAACCATCTCAGCAATACAGACTTTTAACAAGATGAAACATTAAATCTACGTGCATTCTTACTTACAAATGGCAGTAGACACTTCTTCACCTGGCCAAACTGCCTAAAGTATTCTTTAACTTCCTCTGAAACCGAACACAGTGCAATAACATACATTAGACAATTATTTGTTGTACATACACAAAACATTATTATGTTCTATTATATCAAAGATGCTTCGAAGTTAAGTAAGGATAATGACTTATTTAATGAACTTACACTCTTAATATTCATTTAATCTGATGTAAAATCATTTATTAAATGACATCTTTTACTCACTCGTTGCGACGGTCCATGGTACTTTTGACACAAATACCTCAAACACCTTCTTGCCTGCTGCTGTCGCCGCCATGTTTAGTCCTTGCGAATGAAGCTGACGGTGACCCCCGTGACCACGTGACAAGAATACAATTGTTTTTCCATTAAAATAATTTATTCCATTAATCTGTACAATTTAGAAACGTAAAATATTGCATTAAGATACATTTTATGTTCATAATTGTTATTTTATTTACGTTACACAATAAATATATCTAAATCAAATCGAAGATTTGCATCGCTGACGTCAGAAGTAGAAAGGTCACGGCTAAGATGGCAGCCTCCATAGCGGAGCATGGAGAAGATGCTTTTAGAAAATTGTTCAAGCTTTACAAGAGGAGAAATCCTCCTCCAGACTTCAGTGAGGTTATTAATTTCTCCAGACCTTGTAAAGACAAGGTGAGCCATTCAGATTTGAAGAATATTTCAGTATTCATTAACTTTGACACTATAAGTCTTTCCTAAACTGTGTAGTATAGTATTATTATTGAAATTAGTCAGTTATTAGAACATTTGATTACCTGTATAAACCAGACCTTCTAATGACAAGGTGAGCCATTCGGACTTGATGAATATTGCCATATTCATTTTTATGACACTATGCGTCTTTACTTAACTGTGTATATTATTGTAATTTTTAACCAGTAATTAGAATATTTTATGATTTAGATTTATTAACTAATTTGGCTGTGGACTATGTTTATTGACTCATTCTGGCATCAAGTATAATATTAAATGCTTACAGAACTTGGCACAAATTCAGTTTTGGGTTTCTAGTCATCAAAATTGTCTGCTTTGCAAGGTTTTTACCTGTGAACTTAATTCCACTCCTATAAGTGAGGAAGATGTTTCCAAAGCTGGTCTTCGGCCGGTAAAAGACTGGAGGGCATTTGGTCTTCATGGATATCCAGGTATGGTTTAGATAGGCTGGTGGCAGTTTCGAATAATTAACAATCTGTATGTTGTCTGGAGTGTAAAGGATTTTATGGGTTTGCTTGAAACTCGATGTACAAACACTGTATAAAACGTGTTTAAATCTTGCTCCTTAACATGGCGTAATTGGAATCTTCCATGTCTTCCTGTTTACTTTTGATGGGATTAAATTAACTATATTGTCACTGTTGGAATGTAGGGTTTATCTTTATATCCAACCCATTCCTGCCGGGTTCTCAGCAGTACTGGGTAAAGCAGTGTCTGAAGATCTATCCACAGAAACCCAACGTGTGTAGCCTGGATATGCATATGTCATCTGTGGAGACTGAAAACATCTGGAAGAAAAGTATAGATGCTATTCAGTAAGTCTAAGATCCTGCCTTGAATTGGCAGTTTAGTGGAATATAATTTATTGTATATTATTTTTTGTGCATTTAGGCAATTTTTTAGAATAAAACATAGGCCTATGTTATATATGTGTATTTTGAGTATCTCCATCCTCTACTGAGCATATTTCATCCCCATAGATGCTTTGCTTGTGGCTAGGTCTGTGGTAATTGTACTGGGACTTAGATGGTCGATTTGAGGATTTGCAGTTTGTTAGAGTCTCTTTATCACAAAACATTTGTGTAAATGGTTTGCGCTGCTACACTGCACCTGATCCATCTCACAACTGTTCCTTATCTGAATGGGTCTGTGTATTATTGCAGGAGGAAAGGCTGTGGGAAAAGAGAGCCCAAAACTCTGCTAGAAAAGCTGCGCTGGGTGACACTGGGTTACCACTATGACTGGAACTCCAAGGTACTACTTTCACTCTCTAATGTGCTTTAGCTGTGCGTCTAACACAAAATTTTATTATTAAATTTTTTAACGTAATTTTAACAATGACTACAACCATGTAACAATGAGATTAAAGAATCCTGTAAAATGTTCACAGTTTCCACTAAAAAAATCTTAAGCAGCACAACCATTTTCAACACTGAGAAACTTAAGAAAGGTTTCTTGAGCACGAAATCAGCTTATGTGACCCTGGACCACAAAACCAGTCTTAAGTCGCTGGGGTATATTTTTAGCAGTAGCCAAAAAAACATTGTATGGGTCAAAATTATCGATTTTTCTTTTATGCCAAAAATCATTAGGATATTAAGTAAAGATCATGTTCCATGAAGATATTTTGTAAATTTCCTACCGTAAATGTATCAAAACTTAATTTTTGATTAGTAATATGCATTGCTAAGAACTTCATTTGGACAACTTTAAAGGCGATTTTCTCAATATTTAGATTTTTTTGCACCCTCAGATTCCAGATTTTTAAATAGTTGTATATCGGCCAAATATTGTCCTATCCTAACAACCCATACATCAATGGAAAGCTTATTTATTCAGCTTTCAGTTGATGTATAAATCTCAATTACACAAAATTGACCCTTATGACTGCTTTTGTGGTCCAGGGTCACATATTAGAATAATTTCTGATGGACCATGTGACTGGAGTAATGACTGCTGAGAATTCAGCTTTGCCATCACAGGAATAAATTGCTATTTAAGTATATAAAAATAGAAAACAGTTATTTCAAATTGTAAAAATATTTCACAATATTGCTGTTTTTACTGTATTTTTTTATCAAATAAATACAGCCTTGGTGAGCATTCAAACATTACAAATCTAAATACAAATCTTTGAAGGGTCGTGTACAATATGTATGTTTTATAATTAGTCTAAACAATATCAGTATGTACTTTTATTTATTTATTTATTTAATTAATTTTTTTATTATTATTTTGCTGTGGAGCCTATTGTTTTTTCCTGGAGAGAAAAAGAGAGGGAGAAAACATCGTCCAGGATCTTCTTAGCATTATTTGCTCCTTTCAGGACATTTCATCTCTAATTGTACAGGCCTGATGTCTGCCTGTCTCGTTTATATGCTAATTACATAAAAGTGTTTAGTCTTCTGTCCTATTAAATCAGTCAGGAGGTGCACACCGGATTCATTAGCTCTGATGTTAGTTTGACACCGCCGTTCGTCTGACAGCAATCAGTGAATTTTAAACAGAGACTCTTTCCTCCTCCCTTTAAGTAGAATTGAAGGCTGAGGCGTTCACCCCGCTCGGATCAGACGCGTAAGCTTCTAATTCAGCTCTTTGGAGACGCTGTGCTCATATGATTGTCCATTGATTACACTTTTATGAATAACCGCTGACAATGACCCACTGCAAAAGCCACAGAGGAGAAAGAATGCTGCAAAAGCTCTTTTATCATGTCAACCATGATGTTAAAGTCATATTTGCACTTTGCCACAAAGACAAAACATCCTTTTTTTTTTTTACATCTCATGATCAAAGAGCATCAGGGTGGAAGCTTATTTATGCCATTTAATAAAAAATAAACTTTTTATCTCACATTTTTTTTCTCACACTTACAAGTTTATATCTTGGTTTATTGTCAAAAAAAGTCTGACTTGTGATATATTAACTTGTTGCAAGTTACCTTTAAAAAAAAAATGTATTCTGTTGTGGAAATAAGCTTCCATACATCAGGGTGGCGTGGTGTGATGGTTAATTATCTAGGTTGGCCATTGTGCCCTTGAGCTAACCTGTGCTGTAAGTCGCTTTAAACAAAAGCGACTGCTAAATGATTACTTATAATAAGAGGCATTTATGCCATTGTACTATAATGAGGCATACTATTCTGACATACTTTTGTTCTGCAGACTTACTCTCCAGACCACTACACTCCCTTCCCCAAAGAACTTCACTCGCTTTCTCACAAAGTGGCAGCAGCCTGTGGCTTTCCTGGCTTTAACGCAGAGGCGGGCATTCTCAACTACTACCGATCTGATTCGTCGCTTGGAATCCATGTTGACGAATCAGAGCTTGACCATACCCGACCTTTGTTATCTTTTAGGTGAGGAATATTTTTTACTCTAATTTTAGCTCCATATACTGACTCATAATACTTATGAGTGTGACAAGTGGGCTTGGATTAATTAACATGGATGTGCTGGGCAATTGAATGTTGTGTGCTTCAAATAAAGACAGGAAGCTTTTTTTAGAACTAGTGCAACATTCTAAAGATGAAAGAATGCACATGACACTACAATTCAAATGTTTGCGGTCAATAAGATTTTTTTTTTAATATAAATTCATACTTTTATTCAGCAAGGATACATTAAAATCGATCAAAAGTGACAGCATAAATGCTGTTCTTTTGAACATTCTAATCATCAAAATATTCTGGAAAATATAATGTTTTTGTGTCCACAAGCAGCACAAACATTTTCAACATTAAGAAGAAGAAGAAATGTTTCTTGAGCACTAGATCAGCATATTAAAATGATCATGTAACACTTAAGATACTTGTGAAAATTCAGCTTTTCCAGCCCAGGAATAAATTAAATTTTAAAATATATTAAAATAGAAAAAAGACTCCTTTTATATTGTAATACTATTTCACAATATTACTGTTTTACTGATTTTACCGACCCCAAACTTTTAAACAATAGTGTATGTATTTTATTATTTCTGTGCTGCACAGAGAATGATGGGAAATTAATTTTAGTCACGGACACTTTATTTAAATGTATTTTATTTCAAATTAATCAATTTATGACCAATACCATATTTTTTGCCTTGATTCTTTAACTGACATGCTCCCAAATCTGAAAGTCAGGACTCAAAGAAAATCACCAATTAAATAAAAAAGAAAGAAAAGAATCATGGCAGAAATAGAAAGATTTTGGTCATAATTTTAAAATAATAATAAAAAAAAACCTTTAATTGTGGCTGTTGACCACAGAGTTTAATCAATACTTATTTTTTGTAGTGTTTGAATAGCAATTCCCCAAAAATAATGGTCATTATGACATGATGGTGATGTTAATGAGCGTTCATCTAATAAATATGATCATTCTGACATGACTTGAATGCAGCATTGGTGATTGGAGATACAGAAGGTTGTCAATGTCTAATATTACTTTAAAAAATAAAATGCATGTGGCATCTTTTCCATAAAGACAGCATAAGAAATGCATTCATAAACCCTTTTGTGCTTCTCACATTTAATGTTAGTTTTGGGCAGACTGCTGTATTCCTTTTGGGCGGGACTAAGAGGGAAGACCGCCCCACAGCCATGTTCATGAACAGCGGTGACATAATGGTGATGTCAGGACCCAGCCGCCTACTTTATCACGCAGTACCCTGCATCATCTCCGCCCCGGCTGGAAACATGCTGCCACCCTGCCTGAGCCAGAGACTAGAGACGGAGGCGCAGGGCGATGACATCATCCAAAGCGTGTCCGAAGAGGATTGGGATGTTTGCTTCTGGTACTTGCAGACGTCTCGGGTAAATGTGACCGTTCGACAAGTACTTGCTTCTGGGCAGACCTTTCCAAGTTCACAGGCATCACATTTGTCAACAGACAGCTGTGAGAAATCAGAGGAAGGAACTCAAAAAAATAAGAAGAGGAAAAGCGAATCAGGCTATGAGCGTGACACCTAGCGTGCCTGTTTTGAATGTCATCCAAGTTTTATTTCTGTAAAATGCATCTGGTATTAAAGATTGTACATATGACTGCAAGTAAATGCATTATTGGGATCACTTCCCAGATGATGACTCTTCGTTCCAGAGCAGGTGTTGGAAATACGCAACCACTCATGCGTCACGTCAAGTCAACTCAGCTTAAAGCGTAGTTCTTCATTTTATCCTGTCATGACCAACTTCACACACAATACTTCTCAGTCTGTAGAACAGCGGTGACATTCAGTCCAGTCTGTTGTGAGTCGTGACAATTTGCCAGGCGCAGGTCTGTTGATTTAAGGCTGGTTGCCATGTTTGCTCACCCAGGGCTGTAACACTAAACAGAGCTGACCTTCAGAGAAAACCAGGGAGACGGCGTATAATCTTTTTAATCTGGTCAAGCGGTGTCACGACATGTCAAAGCCAGTGTGAGATTGCCTATGACAAGTTCCCCGAGGGACCCAGGTTGACTCTGCCATTGTGACTGAAAACACTGGGGGCCTGCGTTACCATGGTGATAAAACACTTCCGTCACTGCGTCTGCCTCTCATGAAACCCTATCAAAAGTTCATGTCTGCATGTGAGATTTGTAAGATTAATGTTTCTGGTCTTTCACATGCTGTAAAAACATAAATTCTCGGTAGCGTTCAGTGGTCTGTCTGTTGTTGTCATGGGACTGTCAGAGTTTAGATGTCACCTGACTTGCCACATCTAGAGGCTATATGGTGGGTTATGTTTTGACAGGACATGCCCGAAAAACATGGTAATACCATGGTACTTTGTATAATATATAGGGTATCATGGTACTGAAAGATTACAATTTTTATGTACTGTGGTATGGTACGCCAAGGCACCTCAAAGAATGAATACTATTGTATTGTAAGAATACTGTGGTATTATTATCCTACTTACAACATTATTAGACCATGGTATTGTGATTTAAAGGCTATCATTATACTGGATGTGTGCCATATTCATTTACCATATTTGGAACCATACAAAAAAGTATTGTGGTGGTACCATAGTACATTCGTGTAATTAGATGGTACTTCAAACGATTTCAGGGTGCTGAAATTCTTTATATGATACGTCCAAGAATATCATCAGTGTTGTAGTGTAATAAAAGTCACAAAGTTTCACTCACAAAATAAATAAATAAAATAAATACAAATCGCCTATATATCAAAAGTTTGGGGTAAGTAATTTGAAAGAAATTAATTTTATTTTATATTTTTACATTTGGTCACTTTATTTAAAGGTCCAATTCTTGCTATTAATTAACTATTAACTACGACTTTTGCCTCAAACTCCTAATTACTGCTTAGTAAAGTAGTTGTTAAGTTTAGGTATTGAGTAGGATTAAGGATGTAGAATATGTGCTTTATAAGTACTAATAAATAGCCATTATGCTAGTAATATGCATGCAAAGAAGCAACTAGTTACAGTTTTTTACAATTGCTAACATCCTTTTGTCCAATCTGTTGTCACATTTTCAAACCACTAAATACAATTAGTACAACATCCGTCTGTTGTGACCATACCATTAACACAATTCGTGTTGTTTTCACACAATATGCAGTCAATTACCATGTTTCTAAAATGTTTAAATTTTCTTTTCATACAAACTTACCCAAAACCAAAATCACAGATCTTTTTAGTCTTATTTACAAATGCTTAAAACATAGCATGTCAGAAATGAAGACCTAATGTTCCAAACCTTAAATATAATATAAAGCTTCTACTTCTGCAACAACAGCACCTCAAAGGTATTGAAAAAATCTCTCTATATAAAATATTGTAACAACTGATAAGCACTTTTAAGTAACGGATCACTGAAATATTTAGAAATAGCTGATTCCATTCACATTGAAGGAATAGTCAGGTGTTGATGCGCTTTCTTTACATCAACATTTAATTGGTTTTGTGGATGCAGAACAACACAAAGAATCATAGAGAAAAAATAATGCCTGGGAGAGGAGTAGTTGGATCAGAAAAAGGGAGAAGAGGTATAGGGAGAGGAGTAAGAATAGTTGCTGGACTGTGCATTTTTATGTTTGTTTGTTTGTTTTTTCCCCTTACACATGTGGAAGCTATGAAAGCTTATTTCTGCAGTGGAATATAAAGGGTAAAGGGTAATTGTGACTTTTTTTTTCTCTCACAATTCTTTTTTCTTGCGATTGTCAATTAATCTCATAATGCTGATAAAGTCTGAATTGCAAGATGTAAAAAAGTCCAAATTGTGAGATAAAAAGGTCACAATTATTGTTTTTACTTTTTTATTCTGTGATGGAAACAAGCTTGCATAGTAACCAAAGACCATGTATGTGGGAAGTTTTGTTGATCACTGGCATCAGCTACTATGGGGGCACCATCCACATCCAACCCCCACCCACTGGAGAGCAGTTTCAATCAAGGTTCCAATTGAATTTCTGCATAGGGGACCCTATTTTTTTTTTCTATTGTACATTCTATAAAGTAATGACTCATTCAGTTTTAGACAGTACTATGTTGCCAAGAATGAACACATTCAACACTTAAAAATGTAAAATGGGTTTCAGTTGAAGGTAACTAAATTACAAAAAACAATGGATTTTTATATTGTCTATATGCAGGTAGAACTGTAACGTTTTTGTAATGTCTTTGTAAAGTCATCAACTGTTAGTATTTTGACAGTCACTGTGCTATGATTGACTATATGTTCCTGTTGGATAGAAAAGTAGTGCTAATGTTTTGACCGAATGACTCGATTTTGAATCGGGTTTGCTGTGTTTTGATAGAGTTA
>NW_015639771.1:718478-721043 GCF_001515625.1 Sinocyclocheilus rhinocerous | reverse complement strand
ATCACTGGCATCAGCTACCATGGGGGCACCATCCGCATCCAACCCCCACCCACTGGACAGCAATTTTAATCAAGGTTCCAATTGAATTTCTGCATAGGGGACCCTATTTTTTTTCTATTGTACATTCTATAAAGTAATGACTCATTCAGTTTTAGACAGTACTATGTTGCCAAGAATGAACACATTCAACACTTAAAAATGTAAAATGGGTTTCAGTTGAAGGTAACTAAATTACAAAAAACAATGGATTGGATTCTTATATTGTCTATATGCAGGTAGAACTGACACATGACAAGTAATGCAGTTTTTGTAAAGCCATCAACTGTTAGTATTTTGACAGTCACTGTGCAATCATTGACTATATGTTTCTGTTGGATAGAAAAGTAGTGCTAATGTTTTGACCGAATGACATGATTTTGAATCGGGTTTGCTGTGTTTTGATAGAGTTATATGTAGGAAAAAGGTATTCAGCATTTTGAAATGTAGAATTTGTATTTATTTAACAAAATGTGGTTTTGGCCAGAAAATTTACTATTTGGCTAATTGTGTGATGTAGGTGTGTTGCTGTGTTAAGAGTTTAGAAAAAGTACTTTAAGTATTGGTAAATGCTTGTTAGCAATTGAAAAAAACTGTAGTGAGAATTGGTTCCTATACTAAAGTGTTACCTTAAATTTTATTCAGCTGGGGTGCATGACATTGTTCAAAAGTGATAATAAAGGTAGGCTATTTATAATGTTTGGACTAAATGCTGTTCTTTTGAATTTTTAATTCACTAAAGAATCCAGAAAAAAAAGTATCAAATTTCTACAAAAAGATTAAGCAGCACGGCTGTTTTCAACATCGATAATAATAACAAATCAGCATATTAGAATGATTTCTGAAGGCTCATGTGATACTGAAGACTAGAGTAATGGCTGCTGAAAATGTAGCTTTGCCATCACAGGAATAAATTACATTTTAATATATATTTAGAAATAATATTTGACAATACTTCCATTTTTACTGTATTTTGGTCAAATGAATGCAGCCTTGGTGAGAGACACTACAAAGAATAGCTATTAATTAAACTCAACTAATTCAAAGTGATCCAGAACTTTTGAACGGTAGAGCAGGCCCATAGTATATCCACTTACCAAGGTTACTTTGTTAGCAAGAGAACACTTAAGTTTGTTCAATACTGCTTAGTCCCTGAAAGTACACCGGTGTTTACCATTCCTGCTGTATTCCCCTGCATGTCTATTTCAGATCTTTGTAAAGCGATAAACAGAATTCCTTTATTATTAATCCAGTCCTTCTGAGACGCCTTGTGAGTACAGTTCTGGATTAATTACCTCCTGTTTTTGCTTATTGTATGACCGTGGGAGGCTGAATAGCATAAGAAGTAATTGGTTTTTGCGAAAGACCTTTCGGCCGGCCCTTTAAGAAGAAAGCCACACAAACACCTCTCCATTAACCAAAGCAATTGTCGCTTGCCGCTGAGATGGCTCTACCCATTGCGCGATGGTGATTATCCTATTTTTGGGTTCACTCAAGTTCCTCTATAATTATATCAAATGAGAATGCATTTCAATTAAATTGTCTGAAACTGAATTACTCCCCTGCTCCCTAAAGATGTAAAGCTGCGGGTTCTATAAGTGCCCAAAAAATGAAATTCTCAAGTTTCCTACAGAAGTCAAAAGGACTTTGAACATAGCATTATGTAAAATGCTATTAAACGCCCACAACCCCCGGAGAAGCATCAAGTAAAGAGCTATCGGTGAGTGAAGATGAGGAGGCTTTCCTCTTCTAGCACCTCTGTGCACGCCAGATGGGTTCTGGTGCCACATCCATTTCAAAGCAAGCAGAAAGGCCCTGCCCTCTCAGATAAAATTATACGCTGTCAGGATGATGTATGTAGTCATATAATTTTTATTGCTGCCACTTTATCTGCTCTTCCTGCTGGCACCGTGTTTCTGCCCTGTTGCCCTCCTGTTTTCCCGCGTCCCTCCCATTACTCTGTCATTACCAGTCACTGGCAGGTATTGGCGGCGGGTGCATGAGTGCGAGACCCGCTCGGCCCTCCGCAGCTCAGTCTTAAATCAGCTGAAAGAACGAGTGCGTGGTGCATTGCCTTAACGCAACACAAAATTTACAGCAAAGTCAGTCACACATCCGTCACCAAGGGAGATGGAGCATCGCATTAGATTACAAAGTACTCCATTTGCATGAAACCTTTTATCTATTGTGGGAGCTTTTCCTGCAGTGTTTATCTTACAGGGTGAACTATGACAGAAATCTGAAGCTTGAAGTCTTGCATTCAGTGTGGTTTGAGTGTGGTAGATTTATTTGTAGGTATGTGTATTATATTTATATTTAAAATTATATTAATATTTTATTTAATATTCTATCATTATAATATAATTTATATAATATCGTTTTAATATAAAATGTAAATTATATAAATTAACAATTTATAAAGAAATGTATATATTTAATAAACTATATATAATTTATATAAATATTTATATTTATATAATAATTTTTTTAATAAACTGTATATATTATATTATATATATATATATATAT
>NW_015639771.1:694713-718411 GCF_001515625.1 Sinocyclocheilus rhinocerous | reverse complement strand
TATATATATATATTCCTATTATATAATATAATAATGTATATATTTAATATTTTCCTATTATAAAATATAATAATGTATATATTTTATATGTATACATATATAATTTCAAACTTCATATTCCTATTATATAATATAATATTTTATATAATATATAAGTTTATATAAAATATTTATATTTTATAAATATTAGAAAATGTATATTATTTATAATTCTTTCTGGTTTTATTTTGTATTTAAATTTACAAAACATGTCCTGAACTAATTAAAAGGTTGGTTTGATTGTTTTTATTTTTTTTATTTTTCAATACTATGCTGCCACCATTTTTTTAACCATAGTATAAAAAACATGGTAGTAAATGTGTTGACTACTTTATATACCATATTATATATACATCAAAAGATGGTATTCTGTCTGATAGCATCACTTGTACCACCACAGTCCTTTTTTAGAGGCAACACTATCACATTCACATCTGTAGAGGTGCTAAAATGTGCTTGAGTACAACGATTTATCCTCAAGACAAAGAAAAAATGTGGTTTTACCTTCAAAAGCCCTCATTTTGGGAGCTAATTAAGCAACATTAGCTTTGCAAATTGGAGCAAAATTGCATTTGCCGTGTCATTTTTAAATCACTGCCATTACCAATAATTACTGCAGCAGTCGCATTGAGATGTGGGACAGTGGCTCTGGGAGCAGACCTGTACTCTCATTCTCTTAGCAAAACACTCCCCCTAGTGCCTCCGTACATGATCGTTTAAACAAAATCAACACTGTTCCTAAACATTGAGCACAGCGGTCAGGCCACTCACTATTCCTTCCATACTTGATTTCATATTGTCCTTTCATCTGAATTAAGTTGCTGAGCTTCTCACTGCCAAAAATCAACTGCAATGTGTGTGATCTTGTCTACCCTCACTGACTGCTGGTGTGGAATTTCCACACCATTAGCCTGCTTAGCTTTTGCCCTTTCTTTGTGGTTTAAAGAGCACCCAGAGCTTGTCAGGACAGCTGCCTGTGAGGTGAGCCGATCAGAGACAACATTTTGCCATTGTGGTGGTTAGTCAGGAACGACAGCACCGGAATACCAAGTGTCTGATAAAATGGAAGTGGGATTTTACATGTTCCATTCCACAAAATGAAACACTGGGCAGCCTATTTATTCATTAGCTATTCATTAGTGGCAGAATTAGATGCTGAATGCACAATTCATTCAAACTTAAATTCTTCAATTAAGAGGGCAATGAAATTTAAATGGTTCTGTCAATTTGTGTGATGGTTCATAGTTTTATGGCTGCAAATGTGTGCTGATTTTCCAAATATGTGATAGTCGTTTGTTTTAATAGCGACATTTTTATTAGATTGTAAGTCCACAACTCTAAGATATGTTTTACTATTGATAATGCAGCATTTGCATATTGAAATTACTATTAGACAACTGTATATATACAATGCATAATAATTATACATAAATAATTACATATTATACATAGTATATTATATAAAAAAATCATATAAAATATATACAATATTTATTTATTCTATTTATAATTAAGTAAATAAATAATACAATATAATTAATATATAATGAATATAATATGATCATAATATATAAACTATATGAAGAGTTTTTTTTTTTGATATTCTATTGTATCCTACAATTCATTGTGCTTTCACTCTCATCTTATACTCTGTCTTTTAAAATACCTGTCTCTCTGTTTTATTTTGTTTAGCTACCAGCGTAGTGTATTTCTCTTCTTTGCGGTTTAAGCTTTCAGATACCTCAAACTCAACCGAGTGTTTGATATAATGTATTACATTTTGGAAGTAACTTGCCCAACACTGTTGAAATGTCACTGAGTGCTACTTTCCAACACAATTTATGCCTTTGAAAGGTCACTCTATTCAATGGCCTGTACATTCTATGGATTTGTTTCTTTTGTTTATTCTTTTTTCTTTCGCTTTGATTGAAATGACATATGAGTCGTCGCACTGTTTTGTCTCATCACACAAACTCTTCTCCCATCATGCCAGAGTAACTCGGTGAGTTCCGTGCTTATGTTCTCTCATGAGCGATGCTGATGGCTGTAGCTACAAGACATGTTTCTCTTTTTTATTTCCTGCCTCCCCAAGCAAGCAACACAACGATAATGTCAAAGTACAAAGCTGAATACATCCAAACTCTGAGTGCTGAGGCAGAGGAGGCCATAAATACAGTTTCGCTTGCTAATGCATAAATCACAGCTGTAGTGTATCTTATAGAGTTGCTTGTAAAACTATTATCGGTAAAGATGTTGGATAGTTGGCGCAGTGACACAGTGGCATATCTGTCAACATATGAGCAGTTGTGCTCAAGAGGGCGCTGGTTTGAATCTGACCTGTATCATGTCCTGATCCTGTTCCCCTTTCTTTCTCTCTCTCCTTTCCTGTGTGTCTCAGTATGAAGGCATTGTAGTTCTGGGTAGTTTTTAGTGCATTGCTACAGTATATGCGGTTGCCTGGGTGCTCTCTCATAAGTCTCTTATGCTCACTAAGGCTGCATTTATTTGTTCAAAAATACAGTAAAAAGTGTAATATTTTGAAATGTTATTAAAATGTAAAATAACTGTTTTCTAGTTGCATATATTTTACAATGTAATTTATCCTTTCTTTGGAAAAGCTGAATTTTCAGCATCATTACTCTAGTCTTCAGTGTCACATGATCCTTCAGAAATCATTCTAATATGCTAATTTGGTGCTCAAGAAACATTTCTTATTATTATCAATATTGAAGTTGTGCTACAGATGTACTGCTTAATATTTTATGGAAACCATGATACATTTTTTCAGGATTCTATAATGAATAGAATTTTAAAAAGCATGTACTTGAAATCTTTTGCAACAATGTAAATATCTTTGCTATCACGTTTGATCAATTTATTGATTCATTGCTGAATAAAAGTAAATAATGTCTTTTTAAAAAATTGTACCAAGCTTATTGATCCAAAATCCTGCATGCTTCACATAACTACAGTAAGCTATGTACATACTGGAAAAGAGATGCATGATATATTAGTTATCTGCCAGTATTGAAGAATTTCAGATATTGCATATTTATCAGCTATTGGATATATATCAGTCAGTATTGGGTAATTAATTTTGCATGCTCATTTCATTTTTACACTGATTGAGATTACTTTTTGTAATGCCCACTTAAAATTAACTAATAATTGAATAACATTGTTAGATTTAATATTTTTCATAATGTATATTGTGATGCATTTAAAAGTACTGATTTATATAGACAAAATAGATTTGTATTTATTTATTTTTTTGTATCAGCCATTAATTGGTTATCAACTTATCGATATCAGCCAAACTTTTAATATCAGTGCATCCCTACATAAACTTCTGTATTTTATGCTGTGCATATAACCTGCATATCCGACCTTATGTATTCACCAGTTTTTGAGAAAAGAAACAGTTTTTTTTTAAATCTCAGGAATGGTTGTGATTACAGTAGACCTTGTAGAGGTCAGCAGTCAAATTACGGTCTGTCTCTCAGTGTGTCTTTCCCCTATCTCACTGTCTTTCTCCATCCATTTCTTTTCATATCTCTCATTCGTTCTGTTATAAAATCACAGATTAGGTGAGCAAATGTTCAGACACACTGAGGAGTACCAGCTGCCGTTGTTATGGTGATGTGCGCTTTCAGCAGGCAGAGCCCCTGGCTTCCCGGTGTGTTGATTATGGCCCATTATGTTATTTGCGCAGACATTGTTTTTAATCGGCCTGCACCCGTTGCCATGGTAACGTGGATGGGGCAATGATTTTGAGGTGCTGGGGTCTTGCAGCTTGCTGCTGTTTCATACGCTGTTTGTTTATCTGTCACATATTCCAATGTTGTGGTCAGCGGTGAGGCATGAGGTGAGGTGTGTCTGACTCATGCTCAGGTAAGAAAATTCTCTTGAAAACAGCTCTGACCTTTGACCTCTGCCAAATCTGTTAAAAACACACAAAGTACTGCGCTAAATATTGCTTTCTTTTCTTATTCTTATTGCATGTGCTTGTGGTGTGATTATTTGCAAATAATATTAGTGATATTGCATCCAAATTCCCATATATAATACAGGAATGTGCTCTTTTTGCCTTTCATGAACAAGAAAACGTTTTTTCTTTAAACTGTCACACGCTGTGCACCTGTGTGTGTGTGTGTGTGTGTGTGTGTGTGTGTGGTTGTCTGCTCTTGCTCTCAGTGCAAAGGTATAGCCATTAACATCAAAGCCCCTGTTGGTCACATGTACTGTATTCTATTCATGTTTGAGGATAGTGACCTAAACTCACCTCAAAATTTCAAATAGCTCAGATTCGAGTCAGAATTTTCATGTATTCCTCAGTATCTTGGAGTACTATAGTACAGAATGTGAAAATGGTAATCATTCATTCAGTATCATGGATCTTGCAAAAAAAACACAATTGTACTACCAAGGCTTCTGTAAATACCATGGTGTTAGAATTCATGTACTATGATATTTACACTGTATTCCAACCTACAAATAAGTCCCAAAAAGTACTGTGGTGTTACCATGTTTTTAGTTTTTACCATATTAATACCATGTCATTTACAATGGTAAATACCGCGGTACTAATATTCTTGTACTATGATAATTGCCACATACCATGTCACTTACAAGAAAGTAAGGTGTTACCATGTTCTTTTTTTTTTACCATGTAATTTACAAAAAAATAAATAAAGTGCTGTGAATAATATAAACTAGATTTGCACAAATAATTTATTTCAGTACAAAGATACTATTATTTTGCATCATTTATGTTATTTTTTAGCATTTTCACGACCTACATACATACATGCATACATAAATGTAAAAAAAAAAGTCATAAAACTTTGTTTTGTTTTTTATCACTCACCTGTCAAAATTCTCTATTGATGTGAATAATATAAACTAGATTTGCACAAATAATTTATTTCAGTACAAAGATACTATTATTTTGCATCATTTATGTTATTTTTAGCATTTTCACGACCTACATACATACATACATACATACATAAATGTAAACTCTGTAAGTTTACAATTTAAGTTCCTTTGAAATTCACTTGTTCCATGTCTGAAAATCATTGTGAGTCTTAGGAAGCAGGTGGTTTGGACATGTGCTTAACTATGATATTTCAGACTAGCTAAAGGTGAAAATACAATTGTTTACATTTGATCTAATATCTTGCATGTTGTGAAGAGCAAAATGCTCTTTATTTTCTCTCTCTTTCCCTTTTGGCAGCCTGTAATTTTTCTTTTTCAATCACACTGACTCCCATGGCAACTCTATCTGCTGAGTAGCCACACAAGCTCTGTGAAATTGTTCCAGGGCCCCTGTAATTGGGTCCAGGTTAGATGCAGAGAGTAATGTAGTGCGCCAGGAACATTATAGATGCTTGCTGTATGCAATGTGGACGGCATTGTTAGCTTTGATGTGACTATGCTACCTTTCACATTATTTGGGTCATAACAGCTCTTTTGATAAAGGGCTCTAAAATAAAGAACAAAAGGTTTGTATTTGCACAACCTCGTGATAGGAAACATATGTTATGTATGGAAAAATAAGCTGTTTGGATCATCTGTTATGAGATGAAGAAATAGTTGTTGAATAAAAACAGGATTTTTTTTGGGGGGGGGTTTAAAAATTAGTGATTTAGCACTTCAATAAATCCAATTATTTTAGATATTATCACATGAAGCACATTTTCAAGGCTACCCGATAAAACATTTTTACAGAAAATTTTATACAGCTCTGTTTGCTCCATTGGCTGATAAATATGGTTTAATAAGACTTAGATTTTTACTGTAGAAGTTATGAAAAAAAACGTTAATTCTTAAAATCTTTAATTTTATTTAGTTTTTATTTTTAAATATATTTTATAGTTTAAAAAGGGGTCATATGATGCTGCTAAAAAGAACATTATTTTGTGGGCGGCGTTATGCAAATTTTCCCAGATCGTGACGTAGGTATGTGGGGGCGTGTTAGAACGAGCCGTTTTAGGTAGGCGTGGCTGACTCTTAACTTTTATAAAGAATATCTCTTTGGATTTGAGACTTCAGTCTTTGCAACTTTACAGATCTTCTTTATGCACCAAGAGCTTGTAACACTCCAAAGAGAAAGGAAAAATTGAAATCATATGACCCCTTTAAAGGACAATAAAAATATCTTTATGCATTTGCATTATCTTTTTAAATAGCCTAATATTCACCCATGCACTGCACTGATTTGAAAGCAATATTGTCAGTTTTGTCTGTGTTGAGTGCTGTGGTCCATCAGCGTCCCCTAAAGGACATTTGAAGCAAAATCTAAGCAGGTGCTCTTATTGAGCTTGATTGTGCCCTGAGGACAACCAGTTTAAGCAAAAACATGTTTACACATATGCTTCAGAATCTGTTAGCCAAAGAACGCTGTGAAAGAATTGAACTCTTTAATCAGATAAGATAGTGTCATGATCTGTGATTTGCTCTACACAATAAAACCCGTTTTTGCATTTGGCATTTCCAATCAAAACTAGTCCCAAAATATACCACTGCATAATATTTGTGATAATTAACTGTTTTCTGTAAACACCATTGCATAAAGGTTAAAAATTATTAACTGCTAGAGTGTGCTCTCATGTGTGCTCTCATCAGGCAAAAAGGAAGAAATGATCAAATCTAATTCTCAACATTAATGAAAATGTTTCCTCCTACTGATCAATTTCAGACATCATTCCTCCATTTAAAATAAATAAAACTTGGTGGATGTACTGCAAAAATAATTTTCTTAATTAATATTATTGTCTTGTTATCCAATAAAAATACCCCAAAAATGCCCCATTATCAAATTCAGTTCAGTGAATTCTCCGTTCGGTGTAATAGGTTTCGGAACGTGGATTATAATGTAGGGCCTAGCCCTTTTTCTGGCGTCACGTGTGTTACCCCAGAGCAGCAGTGAGGGAGTTGATAACCGCAGTTTTCCACGTGTACTGAATACTCATCACTCATATGATATGTTTCTGGCATTCGACGTCATAGTGTGGAACAGCCTATCTCCATATTTATGTAACAGGGATGTGAAGTAATATACACACCATGTAAATCAACAGCCAACATTTTTAGGGGTTAATTATTAGTAGCACTTGCCAAATCAAACATCACAATTACTATTGCTCATACTTAAGATTAGGGATTTAAACAAACCCTTAATCCAAAGCATTAAATTTAAGGTGCATAACTTGCCCTGCCTCATGTCTGCTACAGGCATGAATCATACTTCAAATTGTGCAGCTAACTGAAAACTGTGCTATTATTTTTCTAAGTAATTGGAGATTTTTGGTAAAATGGGGAAATCCCCAATATTTATCTATATATATACTGTATATGTAAAATCATATAATTTCATATATGGGTCTATAAATCTAAAACTAGCTTTTGAGAAAATCTCTCAATTTGAAAATATACAAAAATGGACAATTATATATTCATGACATATTTTTTTTAGATATCTATATGTACATGTTTTGTTATATATATATATATATATTTTTTTATTTTTTTTATTTTATTTTTTTTACATGTTTTAGTTACATATCTTCATATATTTTTGGTCTGTTTTTAAATATTTTTTATATATATAAATAAATATTTAAAGGTTTAAATTAAATTTTATTATATTTTAAATTTTGCAAAACATTTTACATGTTGCGTATATGTAGCATTTATTTAAAATATATTTTGGCCAAAAAAATATATATATTTTTTGTCCGTATGGGACTATTGATGTCTATTCTAATGCATTTAACAACATGTTCCTCATACAGAAAATGAGCCTGGGACGTGTATATAGGCTCTGTTTGTTATGTCAGATGTACCTGATGTGAGATGAGCGTGATGAAGGGTGACCTCAGGAGATACCACTGTATGTTTGACGCCACATGTAGATTGATGATTTATTATGCGCAATGACAGGAAACCTGAAGTTGTTCATATAAACGTGTGAAGGCTAGTTTCAGTCAAAACACCCCGTTTTGATCTCCTCATCTGCATTGCGACGTGGCTTAAGAAAATGGCTACCTTTACTCAGTATCACTCTCTCCCCTTCTCTCCTTTTCTCTCTCCCACTCACTTTCCAACTCCAGTGCATTTGGAGCCAGTAGCAAACATTGAATCTTAGCAGGCAGAGAGAGATATAGAGGGAGTGCAGAGCTCTGTGGTACCCCTGCCTGCCTCTGCAACCCCCCTCCTCAGAAACGCTTTATTCCCATCAGCTGCATTCCTCTTATCACTCCCTTCCAGATGCACGTCGGGCAAGAGGCTCCATAATTAGGAAGCGAGATCTCGGTCTCCGATCACTTTGGTACGTTATCAGCGCTGACACCAATCTCCTTGAGTGACATTCTATCCAAACGGTTATATAAACCACAGTCTAGGATCTGTGTGTGAAAAGTCAATGCAGCAAGAAGATGAAGTGGGGGAAAAACGAGTGTTTAGAGCTCTTAAAGGCTCGGGGCAACTGCTTTCCTACAGTTCATTCCTTTATTGTTTCTTTTTTTCTTAATTAAACACAGAGCAGCTTCTGTGGAAAAGAAGGGAGAGCAGAGATAAAAGGCTTGTGAATAATGTTTCTGGCAAAGATTTCTTGGTGAGGCTGTAAAAATCCTAGTCTGCCTGGAAGGGAAGAGTCAAAATAGCACGTATGCTGAAACAGAAGAACATAAGAGAGTATTTGGATAAAATTGATTTGCAGAATGTCTTCTGGGTAGCAACAAACAACAATCCTCTCTATGCACTGCATCTTATTTCCCTAAATCTTTTTTTTATTGCAAATTCTTTCTTTCTTTCTTTTTTTCTTATGATTCTTTGAAAACAATTACAAATAAAATCCCAATTTTAAGAAATAAAGTTGCATTTTTAGATAATTAATGTCACATTGTAATATATTGGGTCAACATTAAAACAGCATAATTTTTTTTGGAAATAAAGTCACATTTTTCTTCATATTAAACATTGCTTTGAGATATACTGATTAACATTACAAGAGAGTTGCAATTTTTCTTTAGATGTAATGTCACATTTAAGAGAAATAAAGTCACAGTTTTGAGGTATTAAATCACATTTTGAGATGTTCGGTCACAATTACAGTTGCACTTAGTAGAAATAATATTGCCATTTCAAACAAAAGTCACAATTATTATAACCATAGTAAAAATAAAATAAATAAATTACAATTGTATTTATTTTTATTAGTTTTAGAAACTGACCATTAAGCTCCATATAATAGAAACTAATGAACAGAAATACATACATATATAAATATATTGCACACACACACACATATATATATATATATATATATATGTGTGTGTGTGTGTGTGTGTGTGTGTGTGTGTGTCCATTGATCGTTAAGCTTTATATAACAGATCAAATAAGCTCATATAATATATGCTCTGTACGCAAGTGCCTGTTATCAAGGATCTAACTACATTTTCAAGATTTGGGGTACCAGAAGTAATAATTTAAGAAAAAGCATCTCTGTCGACCACTAATGTGAATATTTGAGGCACCGCGTCCTGCTCAATGTCATTGGTGATTACAGCTCTGCCTGTTGTTCATTGAACCTCACAGATGTTTTATCGCAGAGTAATGACTCCAGTGCTTGCATGATCCAGTTAGACTATTCCTGAGGCTTTACTGAACTTGGGCACTCATATGTTCCCTGATATTTCACTCTTCATAATATAGCCCAAGTATCACTCTCATGCAGGGGGTTAATGTCTTTTACAGTCTTGTTTTGAACAGAAAATGGCAGCTATTTTTAATTAGTGAAAACAATACAACCTTATCTTGATTGTGCAGCAAGAGATTGTGTTTTTATTAATTCATTTATATGTTTATTTATTTCCAGATTGTTCTCAAACAAGTTTAAAGCGACACTGATGTCATTGTGTGGAAAACAGAGGGAAGGGCCTTCTTGGGTTGGTTATTAAAGAATCGTTTTTGTCTTAAGTGTGGTTGGGCGAGGGCGTTCACAAGCTTTTCGGTGTAGTCCGAGATGTGCAATGCGCTGATTGGGGCAAAATCCTCACAGTTCCTAGACAAACTGCAAGACCGGTGATGTAAGAGAGACACCAACTGGCCCACAGCGTTTACTCCACCCTAGTGGAGTAATGCACTCTCAAGATGCTTTGTATAAAACTATCTGCTTATTGTAATAAATGTAAATGCAATGAAAATGAAAACGTCTCTATTTTTATTTTATTTTTTGCATTAATCATTTGTTTCTATATGTTGCACTAGTGGATGTTTACAGATGTAAAAGTCCAGTAACACTAATGTCTGTTTTCTCTAACAGTGGTTTTGTATGTTGTTTGTAAATTAGTCAATCAATATCATTTTGTATTAGTTGTTGGTTAAACAAGACAACACGATAAAAACATGTGCTTGCTAGCTGTTCGACTGCTGCCGTTTTGTGATTTTTTTTTTTTTTTACATTTTGCTATAAATAAATAAAAATACAAAAAGTTTTAATAATGGCAGGTTACATTTTTGTGACAACTTACCCCATATAATTTTTGTATCCCAGACAGGGTTTTTATAGTTAACTAAAACTAAAACTTAAACAATAATAAAAAAGCTACTTGAAGATTAACTTGATGCGATAAAAAAATAAAATAAATTTAACCTAAAAAAAAAAAAATTACTAAAACTTACTGAAACAAAAACCGAAAATATTGAAAAACACTATTTCAAAATATTAATAAAAAAAACTATTAAGGGTAATGATTCTAAAAAGGTTAAATGACGCTAAAATAAAACTAATCCCAGATTTCAATGGATGTAAACACAAAATTGACTTTCAAAAATGAACCTACCCTGAGAAATATTCACTTGAGTAAAACGTGTGACAACTAGACCCAGTCTCCCCTATATGATAATACACTTCTTTTATATTATATTAATTTTAGGCTTTAGTAATGCACATTATAATTATTAACTATAATTTGTTTTCAAATTATAGTAATATTTACATTTATATAAATCTTTATTTTAATCACGTGTTAAAAATTCAAATTAATATAACAGCTATTGACTAATCGAATAGCTATTAGGCCTAATATTGTATAAAACACAGTACAAAAATCTAAAAAAACGTGTTTTTCATCCATTCACTTGAACTGAGCTCATGCATGGAGAAGTAGCTAGGAATATTTATAAAAGTATATTTGAAAAGAGGAAGCGCATATAGCTCGGGATATGGATGCAATCGTGGATGTGTTAATCTTATCGCGTTGCTTCCTCCTGCTTTTGTTTACCCGAGTTAAAAGCCGAGCACAAACATATTATCTAAGCTTGTTCACATTTTATAATTGATCTGATATCATTTGCAGCTGCGAGCATCAGACAAATATTCGAGTTATGCCGGGCCAGACAGGTGAAACACACAGAGGTTACCAGAGTTAATCTCTACTAGCGGCAGAAACTCGCAGAGGGCCACGCCTTTGCTATACAAACCACGCCCAATATCTAATCTATGCGTTCTGATTGGTGGGCGCGACTAACGGGGCGTTGATTTCCGGTATGAGGAGGCTGGAATTTCAGATTTCTCGCTTGTGGGTTTCGGGGTAGCGGTGATGCGAGTCGCCCTGATCACCGGCTCTTTTCCATCTTTCCGTCTTCATTCATTTGATTGTATGTGTTTACCCATAGATAAGTATGACTGAGAGCGCGGGGAATAAAAATGAGGATTGTCATGCAGCGAATGGTGTGAAACCAGGAAGAAATGGCATGGTGAAGAACCATCATCATCACCATCATCAGAAGCAGGAGAAGGTGAGGCCACATCATGCTTTGAGATCTTTGAATCATGCATGGCTGATATTTCAAATCAGCTTGTGCAATTTGTTGTACGATGAAAATGATGATGCATGGCAACACAGCAGCTGTTCTCAATACTGTGCCAGGATTGTGCTCAGTTAGTGCATGACGTGCAGTTTCACTGTTTATGGCATGCTCACATGTGGAAAAGTAAAGTTTGACAGCCAGATAAGATGTAGACTTTCACCTGATAATATTGTTTTTAGAGCCTTGGCCATCGCAGCATCAAACATATGATGATGTGGCTAATGTGAAATTTCCATAAGTGAAAACTCGTCTGGATAAACTGTGCTTGTTGAACCAGAAAGTGAATGTGCAACCTCATGCTGCTTATGCGTTAATGTAAGTCAAATGCAATGAAAATGGCAAGTGACGATATAGATCTATATAGTTATATTCTAAGTTTATATTTATTGTTCTGTATAAAACACTGCAGTAGTTTTAGTAATAAACATTATCATTTATAATTATAATCTGTATGTTGTTTATGTGAATATTTTCATTTATATTACTAAAAATATTAATAACTGGAAATGTATATTAGTATATTTTATTTAAAGTTATAGAAAATAGATCTATAGATTGATCAAAAAAGCCATATATAGGTAGCCTAATAAAATTCTACTTTTGATTTGTCTCTGTATTAAATATACTATGGATTTAAGTAACGCATTATAATTTGTCATTTTAAACTGTATTTAATTTTTAATAATATTTAAATATTCATATGTAAATATTATTAATATTAACATCTATATTTGATTTAATTCAAGTCTGTAGATAATAAATCTATCAATGGATCTAATAGCTAAATGCACTGAGAAAGGCAAGTCAAGATCTTGATCTCATACCAGTGTCTTGTTGTGCGGGTGATTGTAAGCAACTCATGAATCAAGTTAAAGCTCTAGGAATTTCTGCCATGTGCCTCCTGTACTGTCAGTGTTTTGAGTGGGAGATCGGTCAGCTTCATCTATTCCAAGATGTTCTATGCTTTGTGATGGTCACAGTTCCTTTGTTTATGCAACTAAACTGTCTTGTAAAATCCTATCAGCTCTTTTGACTTCTTCTGATTGACTTTCCATTGTAATGTTCAGCAACAGCTTGCAAAGGTATATCACACACATCTATGTTTTGCAAGTGTGTTATCGTGCATTTTTCAAAAGACTTTTTCCTGGAAGGCACTTTCAGCCTTGCAACTGAATGCAAAGTTGTGCTGTTGTCCTGGAGCTGGTGGCAGCTCACGTGGATGTCACTGTTGCTAGACTCCGTGGTATTTGTTAGTGGAGCATGACTAGTCACATGTGCCTGCAAATCACAGGGTTTTGAATGAACTACTTCATCTGTTTGGGCCAGAACTTGTGTGTGATCCATGGTCACCATGAGTAACAGAGTTTTTGACAATGAGAGGCCAAACTTCGACTCTAAGTTAATCTGACTTTTGCAAAGTATCTGTGAATAAAGCTTTCAAAAGCTTGCCATGGTTTCTGTACTAAACTGTAAAATTAACCAAAAGGAATCTGTTGTTTCTGCAAATGTTTCCATTGCACAGGCGTTTTACACATCTTGTAATCAGTAACCACAGTGTGATGGTACCATGACTACAGTGTTTTAATGGGTTTTGCTTTACAGGTTTACCATGCTGCATGCAATGGAGAGCTTTACAGCAGGCCGTTCATCGAGTCCTTTGAGGAAACTCCCATGCTAGTTGCCGTGCTCACGTACATGGGCTACGGCATTCTCACGATCTTTGGATATCTGCGGGATTTCATGAGGGAGTGGAAAATAGAAAAATGCCACATAGCCAGAGAAAGGGAGGAGCAGAAGGTAAACACTGTCACGTGTGCATGGCGGAAAAAAGCAAATATATACACTACCGTTCAAAGGTTTTTTTTTTGTTGTTTTTTTTTGGAAAGGCATTAATACTTTTATTCAGCAGGAAAGAAATATATTTTAAACTATATTAAAACAGAAAAAAAACTTAAATTGTAATAATATTTTACAATTTTACTTTAGTGTGTTTTTGTGTATTAAATAAATGCAGCCTTGGTTAGCATAAGAGACTTCTTTCAAACACAGAAAAATCTTACTGACCCCAAACCTTTGAATGGTACTAGTGTACCAGATTTAATGTAAAGATGGAAACTTTTTATTATCAATAAAGTGGTTTATTGTCAAATTTCCTTGCAGTTTCATGTTATAAGGAACATTTTTAAAGATTAAATGACAAAAATAAGAAATCATTTAAGCCGTTTTTAAATTATGAAAACTCGTATGCCTGAAAAGATGGTGTAATTTCCATGATTTTTCTGTGACTCCTCCAAAAATGAAGCTGTGTAAAGAAAGCATCATAGTAAGTTTGAGAGGAAGAGGTTATTTTGTCAGAGGAAGGATATTGTGCAGTTTACCGTTATTGTAAAGTACTTTAGGGCACTGAAAGGTTGCGCTTTGTTTTGCTATGCACCTTTTATGGGTGTTGTTCTTCCTAAAATATTGGATCCAAGACAACTTAGTCACCCAAATGTAAGGAGCTGTTTTCAGGTAATGAACAAAAAACATCAAGTATGTGAATCTTTCTTTTTTTTTTTTTTTTTTTTGTCCAGGACTTTGTTCCACTTTATCAAGATTTTGAGAATTTCTACACAAGGAATTTATACATGAGGATTCGGGACAGCTGGAACAGGCCCATTTGCAGTGTTCCTGGGGCCACGTTTGACCTCGTTGAGCGCAGTTCCAATGATTACAACTGGACCTTTGAGTAAGTAGGCCATCTTGGACCTGAACAGGAAAACAACACCACGTCTTTGACTGTTTTATCTCCCAAGATGAGAGCTGCATTAATCTAATGATTATAATATCAAGGTCACTTTCAAGACAATGTACAATAAGCTTTCAAAAGTAAGGCTTGATTATAACCTGATGTGAAACATGAGGTGACTGAGGTTGCATGAGACTTAAAATCCAGTCTAGGGTCGTCAAGGGTTAGTTTTGGCTCAAAAGAAATCTCACGCAAGTGTATTGTGCTCTTTCAGGTACCCTGGGCGAGTGGTGAAGGATGTGATAAACCTTGGCTCGTATAATTATCTGGGCTTTGCAGAGAACACAGGCGCCTGTGCCACAGCTGCTGGAGAGGTGACCGTGAAATTTGGGGTGGGCATGGCCAGCACCAGACAGGAAATGGGTGAGTGCTTATTGGTTACTGTTGCTTTTTGGGAAATATTGGGACATAAGTAGGGATGTAACGGTATGAAAATTTCATATCACGATTATAGTGACCAAAGTTATCACGATTATCAATATTATCACGGTTTTGTTAAATTTAGATGAAAATGTTCAAAAAGAACTGATACACACACTGAAAACATTTCAATAAGTTTTATATTTGAAAATCAACAAACCACAAATACAATTAGCAGCTATATGCACTTTTTTTAGCATAAACATTAAATTAACATTAACATGAAGCCCTAATAATAATAATAATAATAATATAATCAAATACGGTTTTGATGATAATTAAATTTTAAACGATAATACTAACCGTCAGGGCATTTTATCGTGATTTATCATGAAACCGGTAATCGTTCCATCCCTAGACATAAGGCACATTTAAGCATTAAACATAGGCATGCAACTCATTGCATGTACCATTTGTGCTATTGACATTATTGATAGCTTAAATTGTGGAGATTACTAAGGAAATGTGTTCTTTAAATTTTTTTGACGTTGACCGGTAAGCAACCATTTAAAATCCACCCAGAACACACTGGAGAATTAGAGGACACACTGTAGAACTGCCAGTCCCAGAAACAGAACCAGTCACACAGAAAGTATTTTTGTTTAAAAATGTGACAAAAAGAGTAGTGAAATGAAAAGATAAATGCAAGATATAGAGATGTAGCAAGACACGATCGCAATGGTCAAACACGTCCGTCTACTGCATGTTAACATAGAAAATAATGGAAAAACAGTGCAGTGGAGTGCAAAAACTCATTCTGTATGAATGCCCTGTATTATAAGGCTAGTTTACTTAACTCTGATTTGAGGAATCCTGTGGAGAAGCTCTCCAAAAATGTTGCAAGTTTAGATGCGTCTAAGCCAGGGCTATTCAATTGGCGGCCCACAGGCCCAATCCGGGACTATCATCTTCATCCGGCCCGAGGGAAGAATACACGCTGGTCGCACACATGCCTTGAATTGTTTTTGCACTAATTAGTTTGTCCACAAGGTGGCAACACTGACCTCTGGAGAGAATTATTATATGGACTTATGTAACTTGGAACTTTCTAGGATGACTTTGTTTTCGAAATATACACAGGTGTTGGTTTTCTAGCTTCTGTTTACAATAAGTGAGTGTTTGCTTGCATTAGCTGATTTATTTGTGTGATTTGCTTAGGCAACCTCGACAGGCATGAAGAGTTGGAGAAACTGGTGGCGTCATTCCTGGGAGTGGAGTCAGCTATGGCTTTCGGCATGGGGTTTGCAACCAACTCCATGAACATTCCTGCGTTAGCTGGCAAGGTTTTAAGCGCTAGACCATTTAGTTTCATCACTATCTCTCTCCTGCTTTGCCAGCTCCTCTGTCCCCATCTCTTGCTGTGATGATCCACCCAGGCAACTCCTAAAATCCATAGGAGTGTCAGTTCAGGCGGATCCCGCCTTGACCTGTCAGTGCTTGTTTAAATGATACATAAGTTTCTGGTGTGTGAATGTTTTCCTTTGTTGGTTTAAGCACACTGGGTGGATATGCCACATTTTAATCACCAGTGCAGAGGGAGGAGATTAATGTAATGGTATTGATAGACCACCGGTTCCAACTCAAACCGTTTGTGTGGCTCACACAATGGAATGCACTTGATAAGGCACAAAATCACCACAGGAAACATGCGTTTAGCTGCAAGTGCACCACAGAGATTTCCCAACCTCACTTCCTGTTGCAGGCCAAGAGAAGGTCTAGTGATTTAGCACTAAAACGCCTGACTTTCCAGATTTACGTGGTCGAAACTGACTTTGGAGGATGCATATTATTGCGTCAAGTCAAGTCAAGCATTATAACAACAGAGGCAAAAGCAGCAAAAAAGCTCATCATTTCAAAGGCTAATTAACCCCTTACCAACGATATGTATTTTGTCAAGATTCTAAAAAGTTTTGATTGTAAAATACCGTAATGCATTTTGTAATATGACACTTAACACCGCCCACTTAGGGGGAGGAGACCACCAAAAGATTTTAAAGTACCATTTCCATGGTAACACATTGTCCGATTTCAAAATGGTTTTCACAGGATGAATTTTGAGTTTAAGCTTTCAAATGATATCTAATTTAGGGTGATTACTAAATATTTGATAGGGTAAAAAGTCAATAAATTATGTAATGGCTGTGGGCCGGTGACACTTAAGAGGAAAAAAAAAATTTAATAATTTTTAACATACACTACCATTCAAATAAGGTAGTCAGTAAGGAAGTACTTTCATTCAGCAAGGATGCATTAAATTTTCTATTTCAATTTCAAATAAATCCTGTTCTTTTTAACTTTGTTAATGAAAAACGGTTTCCACAAAAAGCTTATGCATCACAACTGTTTTAAATTGTGACACTAATAAGAAATGTTACTTGAGCACCAAATCAGCATATTAGAATGATTTCTGTAAAATCATGTGACACTAGAGTAATGATGCTGAAAATCCAGCTTTGCCATCGCAGGAATAAATTACATTTTAATTACATATTAAAACAATTTTAATATTTAAAATTTTAAATATTTTAAAATTAATTTTTGATCAAATAAATGCATTTTCTTACAGTGACCTGAAACAGTTTTTCCTGTTTGTAGGGATGTCTGATTCTAAGTGACGAGTTGAACCATGCCTCTCTGGTACTGGGAGCCCGGCTGTCCGGCTCCACCATCCGGGTTTTTAAACACAATAGTGAGTTTGCACTGACAGGCACATCTCTTATCTTATCATCACCATATCTATATGCTCTCAGTCCTTGTTCACAGCTGTTAACAGCACAAGGTAAGAATGAACTTTTGGTGCAGCTCCAGTGCACACAAAGCATGACCCATGACGCTGCAACTGCTCGAGTGGAAGCTTGACAGACCTTGACCCATGTTAAAATCTTGATGTTGAGGTCCTGAAGTTAACTTTTTTTTTTGTAGTCTGGGTTGTTTTTAGGCTTGTTTCTGAATGCCATTTTGGTTAATGTCCAGTCAAACACTATGAATTAGGGGTGGAAAGGTTCGTGGAAAAAAAATATCGAACCGTATGGTTCTCCACACACGGTTCGGCACGCGCCTGGCACGGTTAGGCACGCGCTAAGTCAACTTGAATCGGACAACGCATCTGTAATATGGTTTGCTATAAATAACACGTAAAACAAACAGGGTTCGGCTAATATATGTTTCTGTTGATGGATGCGCATTCTGGCTTCCCAATACATTACAACAACAGCGATGGAAAAAAAAGCGTGGACAAACCATTCACTCTTGTTCAATGCGAATGCCTTATGCTGGAATATGAGCATTTATTCCGTCATCACCCGGGTGCTGATAGCGCGCGCGCACAGGTGAGACCTGAACAGCACACCTTGATATCTGTGTTTTAAGCTAAACTCGTTTAAGATTTGCCAGTTTAAGAGCCAGCGGACGCGAATATTAAGCTTTCTCTGAAGTATTGTGTTTAAATGGACAAATTCACACAAAAATTATGTCAAAATGCCCGTCTTGGTAAGTATCCTATAGCAGACATAGCCGGCTGAACGTACTGTATCAGTGCACTGGATCAGTGCATTCTCTTAAAGTGACAGCACTTTCTTAATATTAATCAAACAGCTATGTTTCTGTTGATGGATGTGCATTCTGGCTTCCCAATACATTACAACAACAGCGATGAAAAACAACAGCGATGGAAAAAAAAGCGTGGACAAACCATTCACTCTTGTTCAATGCGAATGCCTTATGCTGGAATATGAGCATTTATTCCGTCATCACCCGGGTGCTGATAGCGCGCGCGCACAGGTGAGACCTGAACAGCACACCTTGATATCTGTGTTTTAAGCTAAACTCGTTTAAGATTTGCCAGTTTAAGAGCCAGCGGACGCGAATATTAAGCTTTCTCTGAAGTATTGTGTTTAAATGGACAAATTCACACAAAAATTATGTCAAAATGCCCGTCTTGGTAAGTATCCTATAGCAGACATAGCCGGCTGAACGTACTGTATCAGTGCACTGGATCAGTGCATTCTCTTAAAGTGACAGCACTTTCTTAATATTAATCAAACAGCAACAACAAAGAAATCACTCACTGCTCTTGATTGAATAGCTTTTGTAACTTTAATAAAGATTAATCTTTAATTCATACAGTCAAATATGCAATGCTGTTTTACATTTCATTACTTTATTCAATGTCTGTACCGGAAAACTAATGTTAGACCTACCTAAAAAAAACTGAAATCACTGTTTATTTTATTTGTATCTCAGAATCAGAATCAGAATGAGCTTTATTGCCAGGTATGTTTACACATATGAGGAATTTGTTTTCGTGACAGAAGCTTCCACAGTGTAACAGAATGACAGTGACAGAACAAAAAAACACAGATAATAAAAAATATAAATAAATAAAAAATAGACCAAGTAAAATAAAGAATAAAAAATACACAAATCGACAATTGTATGTACAATTGAATACAAATCTTTACTCTATTGTATTTATTTGTGCTGTTGCTTGTAGTTAGATAGATTATTCTTATTTTCTTTATTTTTATTTGACAGTATAGTTTTTGCCTAATCATAGCACATACCGAACCATTCCGAAACCGTGGCTCTAAAACCGTGATACTAACCGAACCATGAGTAAGTTCCACCCCTACTATGAATACAAATTTTATCACTGGAAAGGTCAGCTCTCCATCGTATTTCAGCTGTGTTATTCTAAATGAATCATTTAAATTGGCAATTTGGACAGATGACTGTCAGTGATTAATAAATGTGCTTTTAAATTGATAAAGTAACTTGAGGTGAATAGGTAATGGTCCTTGAAACCCTTTGAGTCAGATTGTAGAGGCTTGGGGAAACTTTAGCAGCACTCTGATTACTTATTACTGAAGTGCTTGAAGCAGTTCTTGCACTGATATTTTGTAATGAATTTATGTGCTGTCGTTCCTTAAATTATGACCAAGGACACAGGCAACATTTTACTACACTATGACCCCAGAATACCACATAGTTTTCATATAGCCACTTTATCAGTAGCTTATGTCACCAATGTCATGCCATTTAAACTTTTTTTAAATTTTTTTTATGAAGACAAGCCTTATATAAATTTAAAGAAGTCTTTGGGTCAAATGTAGTTATTTTACTCTGGGTTAAACATGGGTTAAACATTTTATTTGCTTAAATGCAGATATGCAGAGCCTGGAGAGGTTGCTCAGAGACGCTATCGTTCATGGCCAGCCTAGAACACATCGACCCTGGAAGAAAATCCTCATTCTTGTGGAGGGCATCTACAGGTGATTGAACTCTCTCACTTTCTGGGATTCCTCTCATTATTGCAAATGTGCATCTGTATTGCTGTGGCTTTCTCAGGTGTGAAACATGTTATTACATGTACATTGCTGCACTTTTGACAGTTTAACTATCAAATTAATTGCCAAAGTTTAATGTACTCGAACCTGTTCTTTACTCAGTATGGAGGGCTCCATCATACGACTGCCAGAAGTTATAGCCCTGAAAAAGAAGTACAAGGCCTACCTTTACCTGGACGAGGCACACAGTATCGGGGCATTAGGACCCTACGGTCGAGGGGTGGTGGAGTATTTTGGACTGGACTCCAAAGATGTAGACGTCATGATGGGCACCTTCACAAAGAGCTTCGGTGCTGCTGGTGGATACATAGCAGGGAGGAAGGTATGAAGTTCAAGTGCCAATTTGTAATTGCAATACATTTTTACCAATAGCAGAAGTCCTTATATACTTACGTTATGTTTTTATATAAAAAAGGTTGTGAAAAGTGAAAGAGGTTTAGCAAATATACCAGGGATCCTCAAATCTGGCCCCCGAGATCCACTTTCCTGCAGAGTTTAGCTCTAATCCTAATCAAACACACCTGAGCATGCTAATCAATGCCTTCGGGATTATTAGAAAATCACAGGTAGGTGAGTTTGATCAGGGTTAGAGCTAAACTCTGCAGTGCATTGGCCCCCCAGGGCAAGATTTGAGGAACCCTGAAATATACACTACCATTCAAAAGTGTGGAATCAGTAAGATTTTTGTTATGATCACCAAGGCTGTATTTATTAAAAATAAATGGTAATATTATTGTTAAATATTATAATGTTATTATTATTTTTTTAATCTGATAACAATTTAAAATAACTGTTTTCTATTTATTATATTTTTATATAAATTTTATATAATTATAATTTATTCCTGATGTCAAAGCTGAATTTTCAGAAGCCATTACTCTTAAAAGTCTTAAATCACAGGATCTCTCCGAAATCATTTGAATTTGCAAAAATGTTTTGCCAATAGTGTCATTGTTGAAAACAGTTGTGCTGCTTAATTTTTTTGTGACGTATATGTGATATAGATAGATAGATAGATATATGATATATATTTTTTTCAGGATTCTTGATTAATAGAGAAAGAACATTATTTATTTGAAATCTTTACTGTCATTTTTGATCAATTTAATGCATCCTTGGTGAATAGAAGTACACATTTTTTAAGTTAAAAAAAAAAACCTAAAAGTACTAAGTTTTGAACGATAGTGTATTATTTTCTTAGTCATTAGTAAAACTCAGTTGTTTAACTGATGTACAAAGCCTACAAGATACTTAGTCATAATGAAACGTCTTGCTTTTTATGCTTTAGGATTTGATAGACTACCTGCTTACTCATTCTCACAGTGCAATTTACGCCACCTCTATGCCGCTTCCTGTCGTGGAGCAAATCATCACTTCTATGAAGTGCATTATGGGGAAGGATGGAACGACAATAGGTTAGTTTTACTTTATTTTACCTACTTAATTTTTCTTGGCTTTGATTTCCCTTTTTTTTTTTTTTTTCATTTATGCCTGATATAATCTGAGGCACCCAAAATATATTCTTAGCATTTACTTTCTCTCATCCTGTTCCAAAACCATATTATTTTATTTCATCCATGGAACACAAAAGAAGAAACGCTGAATAATATAGTGGCTGTTTTTTCCTAATGAATGTGGACTGAAGCTTTTAAGCTTTGAAAAGGACAAAAAACACCATAAAAGTTTTCCATAAGACTTGTGTTCAAGTCTCATGAAGCCATACAATAGCTTTGTGTGAGGAAGAGATTAATTATACAGGCATACAGGTTTGGAATGACATGAGAGTGAGTAAAAAAAAAAAAGACCATTTTCATTGTCAGGCAAATAAATGTCAATTGTGTGTTGTTCAGTGCTCCACAAGGTGGCAGGATTGACCCAAAAATAGATAATCAGCTTGCAAGGATGTACCATGGATGGTCTTCAGCATTTTGAAGCTTAATTAAAGCTTAAAAGAACATTACATTTGTACACTTATTTACCTGCCAGATGTTTTTGTTTTTTTTCTTTTTTACCAAAGTGCCGTGCTAGAACTTGCATATTACAGCAGATAATTCAGGTGGCATAGATACAGATCAAGATGCCAAACATTTCAAACAAGAATGTTGTGTCACGAAGTCACTACAGGCCAAGAGTCGTCCATTCTGTTTTCACAAGATGAAGGTGTTAGGCTTAGCAAAATCAGGCCAGCCTTCAATCACCAATGTGTTTTTTTTGTTTTTTTTGCGTCTGGCAATCAGTCGTACAGTAAACAGTCACGTCTTCCTCCACATGTATTTCCTGTTCTCATCTGCACATCATTCACTGAAAAGCGTGCCTTTACTTTGTTAGCTCTATTGTGCTTGTCTTTGCTTTATTGGCTGTTTTATTTCACTGCGCAAATACAATCTTTATGTTTGTTTGCTCTGTGCGCTCTGGATAAACTTGGCCCAGAAATTGAAATAAGTGTTTCTCAAGGATCACTTTGAAGTGAGACGAGGGGGGAAAAAAAAAGATCTGTCGATGTGAGATTTTTCTTCATACAATTTCCCAGCGCTCATGAAATGAGACTGATTAGTTCAACAGCTGTACACAGACTCCGTCCAGGTAAAATATTTAGCTCAAAGTTTAAACCTCAGAAATGTGTTAACAATTACCCATGTAACTAGTGTGATCTGGCCCTTTGGTTAGACCCACCAAACTGCCTGTTTTCCCCCCTGCCACTCAATCAACGCTGGCAGCTACAACAAACAGGCTCTACCGGTCTGTCGGGTCCAGGTGTAGTGCTCAATATGACTAATATGAGTATTACTTTGCTTGGCTAAGGGCTATTTTCATCTCCTTACAAAGACGTATTGTTTCCATCATCTTTAAAGATGTCTCCTGAGAACATCTTGCTGTCTCCCAGTGAATTTTCTCTTCTCCTTCACCTGCTAATGGACTTGCTAATGACTTTCACCAGCATCCCACATTGGTGCAAAAAAGCTCTAAACTCTTGACCTATGACATGGTTGAGCTTTCATCCGGCAGTAATAAAGTGCTTTTTTTATGTAATTATTTCTATTTTCAAGAACAAATGCAATTAATTATACGGAGACAATGTTTTTTAGTATTTCAGTCTCTCCCCAACCAACTGAGAACAGACTAGAAAATAATAATTCAAATGTTACAATCAATAAAAATGTTAAATAAAAACAAGAACATATAAATATAATATTAATTATATATTAATATATATATATATATATATATA
>NW_015639771.1:694117-694608 GCF_001515625.1 Sinocyclocheilus rhinocerous | reverse complement strand
GAAGGGCAGTTTTTAAAGCATATTTCATAAATGAATTGTATTGGAGATATTTGAAAGAACTCTGATCAAACTTAGAGAACACTTGCAGATACCTCCAAGTTATTGGTGTTAATTTGGCACCTGGTGCTAATTTCCTTAATTATATGACAAACCCTATTTAACTGGCAGCATTCCTCCAATTCTCACTGAGATTGCAAGATGGTGGGCCGCTCTGAAACCCTGCGACAGGAGACGGTTCAGATGAAGGCCAAAGAGATGATACTTTCAGCCATTGCAAGAGAAGTTGGTCATTCCAAATTAGTGATGCAAAGTCCGATTCATTTCCACGAACCGGTACTTTTCGGACAGATCGGCTCATTGAACCGGTTCAAAAAGCTGATTCATCGGTTCCTGACGTCATCAAGCAATAACGTCATACGCATTTCTTTTCTAACAACTCAGTGCCATGTTGTATCAATGAAAAATTCAAATAAGTCATTTGTGTCAACGCA
>NW_015639771.1:617549-693866 GCF_001515625.1 Sinocyclocheilus rhinocerous | reverse complement strand
GAGACTCTCAATGAGGAATCGGTTCAACACTGCAGCTGGAATTGCTTGCCAGTTCAGCTCTGAACAGGGTAAGGGTCTGTCACGTTTAAGAGACGTTTAATCACTTTAGTGATGAGAGCAAGTTTAATTTATTTGGGTCTGGTGGGAAACATTTTGTTCAGCGTCAAATTGGGGAAAGACTGAAGCCCAAGTGCGTAAAGAAGTCAGTGAATGAAAGGTGGAGGAGGAAGTGTCATGCTTTGGGGGATGTTTTGTGCAGCAGGAGTTGGGCCTCTTATAGAGCTATAAGGCAGGGTGAATGCAAAATCAGAACCTCCTTCGGCAACATGCAGTTCCTTCCCTGCAAGCATGCAAGACAATGCCGTCTTTCACACTACAAAATTGGTAAAGCAGTACCTTGAATCTAAGAACATTGAAATAATGAAATGGTTGGGCCAGAGTCCTGATCTAAACCTGATTGAAAATCTCTTGAAAATCCTTGGTGACGAAGTTATGGCTAAGAAACTCACTACAGTTACCGAACTATGGAAGAAAGTGGAAGAAGAGTGGACCAAAATCACACCAGCGCAGTCTGAGAAACGAATGATGTCCTGCGGCCGCAGATGTGCTGAAGTCATTCAAAGCCAGGGCCTCTACACTTCCTACTAATTTCTGACAGCTGTGACCCTCCAAAATTTTAGTTGTAATCTTCTTTCTTGCTACAGTGGTTACTGTTCTCTAATTTTGATCAATGTGTTTTCAACAAAATAAAGGTTTTTGTTGAAATGCCTTGGATATTTTGTCAAACATGTTAGTAGAACAGTGGTATACCTACAGCTAATATTCCTTCAAATTTTGAACAGTGAAGATTAACAAGATTAAGTATTTATAGATTGTTCTCTAATTTTGATCTCCACTGTGTGTGTATATATTTATATACATTTAAAAATATGAGCTTGATCATATTACCCTCCGTTATTTTACATTATTGCATTTTATTGATTTATTGACTTTTTAGCATCATTACAGGTACCCAAGGACGTTTGTCATTAGGGGACACTGAATTATTTTGCTGTTACAATAAAATGTCAATACCAATTTACTTCATATAAAATACAAAAATAAAAAAAAAAGAAAGAAATTAATGAAATGCATCATAAAAAAGTTATTTTAAAGTCTGTAATCGTTTAAAAGTCTAAAACATATAGGGAATTGGGAATTGGCTAATAACGATTAGACATAAAATTACAAATCCATGGAATGAGGCTAGGTCTCACTCCAAGATCCAGGAGGCACTTCACTGCTACTGTATGGTCTACAGCATCAAAAGCCTTGGCAAAATCAGTTGTGACTAATGTGCACACTGAACCTGGTTCTTCGCAGGCCTTATACACAAAATCCATCAGGCTAACCAGATTGTGTGTTGTGGAATGATTCTGTCGACTACCAAACTGCATAGGGTCTATTTCAGGTTTCTTGTACACTGATTTCATATTAGTGATGATCATGTCAAGAATCGCATCACCTCTAGTGTTATTCTGGACAACCTGGCAAAGTTTATTATCCAAGCAGATATCCTGGACTCTGAGATGATTAAAATCTCCAAGTATGATGAGGCCAATATCTGGATACTTAGTACGAAGCAGATCAGATGAAGCTATTAAGTGCTCGATGAGTTTGTCCTGATATAATGATTGTGGCGGTGAATACACTACACACACAGCAATAGCAGATATATGCCATGGAAGTCTCGACGGTCTCACCTTCACCCACATACATTCAAGATGATCGGGAACACTAATACAGGTTAAAGGATAAGATGGGACACTTTCTTTGATGACGTGGGGTTCGACATTTAGAAAATAAAGTGTATCCATCAATACCCAAGAAATCCTCAGGCATGTGGGGGGTAAACCAAGTCTCTGAAATTGCAGCTACATCCACATGATTTTCCATCAAAATGGCTTGAAACTCATTAATTCTTGTTTACAAGAGATCTAGGGTTCGTCATCAAAAGAGTTGGTAACATAGCATAATTAGTTGGCCTTTTGTGCTCTACTTTGACTTTAATCAAACTGGATTCAAATTTATCCCTGTTTCTCAGTCCAAACAAGCATTATGTTTTGTGACCGAGTCTTCTGCCAACAATTGTCTTAATTTTATGCAACATTTTCTTACCCCCTCTGCATCCTCTTTTCCTAGTTGGTGCCCATGCAAGTCCTTCATTATATAAGATCTTTCTTAGCCGAGGGCTTGGTGGAGGAGCTGATTGCTTGAGACTCTTCAGGAATTCCATAGAATACTTCAATATGGGTTCCTTTTCTACCATTTTCAAAAAGGATGTTCCAGACTGTTCCAGCTTAGTACGTAAGAAAACTAAACTTCAGAAGCTCAAGTGGATGGTTGTTTAAAAAAAATATTCTTATCAGATTACAGGAATCACCTCTTGTTGCCCAAACGCATGAGGCAGCCATCTTGGGCGCCAGATCCAAAAATGTTACTAATTCTGGATTTTTTGTGGGGAATTTGCTTATTGCTTCGAACCAAAAAGCAGTCATTCATAATACATTCTTCACATGTACACCCTTCTCTTTAATAAATTCATTATTTATCTAGAACGGCAAAGAATTGCTGTGTGAATGCATTTGGGGCTTTGTAGGTGCATGCAGTAATAACAGATTACTGATTAACCGATGACATTTATTGTAGATTAACTGATATTGGAGCATCTAAGAGTGAGAACAAAGGTGGACCTGAACAATCAGTGTTTGTGTGGGTTTGTTGGGGGTTGATGTACAAAGAAAACTAATCAAGCAAAGGTCAACTGGGAGACATCCTGTGTATCCTCATGGGAACTGAAAACTATTCCTCCCTGCTTTCTTTGGTCCTTTCATTCTCGCTTTTTGCATCCCACTCCAGCTACACTTGATCTGCTCGGTTTTACCCACATGTTTGATTTGAAGCCTGCAGCAATGTATTAATCTGACATGTGACTTCAGTGTGAACAAATTGCCTCCAGCACTCATTTGCTGCCAGGGTTACAATTTATATTCTTTCATAATGTGTCATTTCATTTCTATTGTGTCAAAACAAAGATTTCAGTCCCACTTCTCCAGCTTATGCAATATTTCAATAGTTCTTGAAGGCAATTTGAAACCTACAGTACTTATTTCAAGTTTGTTTTGGATGGAGATTCACTGTATTTGGGTAGCTGATTTCATCATCAGGATGACTATTATGTACAGTTCATTTCATTATATATTGTTTATTTAATCTGTGATTCGTTTGCATTTGTCCTCCATATGCAAAATATTTTCTAGTTATTCCATATTTTTCAGTTAAAATATCTAATAATCTTTGAAACAAGATCAGTTTAGGTGAAAAGCAACTTTTTCACTTTTTGTTTTAATTTTCTTTTTTTAAGTATAAACCATTTAAAACAAGCGAAAAAGTCTGTCAGTGCCGAAAGACAAAAACACATATTCAAAATGCAGTCTATTAAAACAACTCTTAAAATTACTTGAAGCAACAGTGCATAAAATATTATCTTCTTTTAAGGATTTTTAGACATTTTTACTGGAAAACAAGCCAATTAAAAACTTACTTCATTTTTTTTTTTTTTTTCAGTTCAATGAGGCTTGCCCTGGTTTGCCGTACATTTTCAATTCATTTATTGTTTCTGAATACAGATGCAGATGCTTTCACAGTCTAGTGATTTCACAGTCCGACTTGTCCTTGGCCTGAATGGAAATAAAGTTTTCTTTCAATCAGATCTGGCTTTCAAACCATCCAAAATTCCTGGCGTCCCCACACAAACATGCAGATAAGAAATATTTCTGGCCTTGCTCATTCTCAGAGGAAAATGCGCAAAAAATGTGTGAATTTGAAAGATTTCGCCTCGTAAATCACAGTGGTTACCCAAGTTGACATTTTTATCTTGCTGTAATGTGTGGTGATGAGCATACCTGATCTCATTGTTAAGCCTGGTTGCAAACAGGCGGACTTGACAAACACTGGACATTCATCTTTGTCTCGAGGTGTTGACTTGCTCTGTGAGAGAGGGCAGATACACGTTTTAGGTGTATGAATGTGTTTACCCACACCTCCCTTAGAGCAGGGTAATGGATTGTTATTCCAGATGTTGTGATGTGCTTCTGTTTCTTTGACACTTCCATTGTTGTGCAAGTATTTCAAACCAACAGACATACCCTAACTAGCATCCATCGATGACTAGAGCTGCAACATCTAATTGTTAATGAAAATAATCAACAATGAATTTCATTATTGATTTATAAACATTAGTCAGAGTAGCACCAGGCTGTGAAGGATAAACATACATTCAGTTCAGTGAATTGTACTGTTATTTCATGCTGAATATTCCGCTGACTACACGTCTTACCGAAAAAAGCTTTCAGTAGATAAAAAAGTTGAAGTTGTGAAAATTAAAGGATCTAGGACCTTTAACCAGTGCATGCCACTATAAAGACTGTAAGTCTTTTCCCTCACAGCCTTATTTTTATCAGCATGAAAGTCAATATTGCGCCTAAACTGGTCTGTGACCTTTGCATGGCGCCCATTGAAACTCTATCAGTACTTTCACTTTGCAGTAGCGAAAAAATCAATTTCTATGGGGGGGAGGGAAATTACAGGATGGTCACAGAGCAAAAGAGAACATTTTTAATGCTTCAAGGATGCTCATAAACAGTTTCATGACAGTTGTTATGCTGGGTGCTTGTGTTTAATGCGCTTGAGAGGTTTTTTTTCCCTGCACATAACTTTCACTTACTCATGCGAGTATCTAATTTTTGCAGTGAGTGAGTAAAAATACAAATACATGTACAGTATATGTGCCAAACACAGCACAACAGAGAAAAGTAGTGCAATAATGTTAACCATTTGTTGTTGGACTTTAAATTTTGATTTAAATAAATTACATGTAATTAAAAATCCTGCATGTAAAGCAAGTAATTATGTTTTTGAATAAGATATACATGGCCGTTTAAGAATTTGGTGTCATTAAGAATTTTTTTTTTTTATGTTAATGTTTATGAAAGAAGTGTCTTAATCTCACCAAGGCTGCATTTATTTGATCAAAAATATGGTAAAATCAGTAATATTGTAACATGCTATTTTTTTATTTTTTATTTTAAAAATCTAACTTATCCCTGTGATGGCAAAGCTGAATTTTCAGTGTCACATGATCCTTCAGAAAAGATTCTAATAGGCTGATTTGGTGCTCTATAAACATTTCTTATTGTTATTAATGTTAAAAACAGTTGTGCTGCTTATTATTTTTGTGGAAAGTTGGATAGATTTTTTTCTGAATTCTTTAATGAATAGAAAGTTAAAAAGAACAGCATTTATTTGAAATAGAAATATTCTGTAACATTATGAATGTATTTACCGTCACCTTTAATCGCTTTAATGCATACTTGCTGAATAAAAGTTTAAATTTCTTAAAAAAAAGAAAATCTTACTGACCCCAAACTTTTGAATGGTAGTGTCAATGTGAAACGTCTCTTGAATTCACAGGAAAAGTGATGCTACTGATGAGAGGAGTGAATGTGGATAGCTGTGAAATGAATCAACCTGTAAGCAGGTGTAAAATCCCCGTTTACTTTCCACTGACTTGGACTTAAGCATCAGGACAGCTGCTAGCCTAGTGAGCACCATTGCAGCACATGAATGATTGAGGCCACAGATTTGAGCCTGGAAGGAGCTGCTTTGCTTCCTGTTGCCCTTCTCCAGAGAGGTCCTCGTAAGGGGCGAGGAGGCTTTCAGCACGTCAGCCACCCTCAACTCCTGGTGCTTTTACTTATCTCCTCCCTTCAGATGAAAGGAAGTGAGGAGGAACTGGCCTTTCAAAAAAGGGAAACAGTCCCCACATCTGGAAGCTCTTTTGGTCCCTTTCGCTGCCTCTCTTGCTCCAGATCCTCCAGCTTTGGGTCTGGAAGAAGTTAGCGGGGGTGTGCGTTGTGAAACTAGCTGTTGAAAAGGTACCCCAGAAAGATTTACTTTGGAGACTCGAGCTCCACCTCGGTGCACTCGCCCTCCCCCAAAGCCCTATGGCCCTTATTCGCTATCTCAATGGCCCAATGTTGGGGAGCTTGCACTTCCATTAATGGCTATTGCTTTCAGATGCTCATTTTCATCGAGTTGTTCACCTGAGCTGTTTGCATACTGTAGCTGATCAGTTCTCTTTAGGTGTTCATTAGAATCTCTACAGGTTCCTCTGTTGTAAGGGCTGTCAAACATAATAGCCATGATTTAACTCTGTCTTCCTGAGTGATTCAGCTTCTTGAAGTTGCTGTTGGAATGTGCACTATTATGTAATGAAATATAAATTTAATTTGAAACCATTTTGTTTTCGTTTCGTGTTAAATATCTGATTGCATTTTTAAAGCATCTTTATGCTCAATTTGGGCATCATTTCTAAAATGAAACTAGACTGAGACGTTTAAGAGCTTCTAAACAGAAAGAATAAAGTATAACATTGACTAAATTTATAAATATACACTGCAATTCAAAAGTTTGGAGTCAGTAGAAAAAAATAAATGTTTTTGAAATAAGTATTTTATGCTCACCAAGGCTGCATTTATTTGATTAAAAATACAAAATACAGTAATTATATTGAAATATTACAACAATTCAACTTTGTATTTTAATATATTTTAAAATGTCATTTGTAATGTATTCCTGTGTTGGCAAAGCTTAATTTTCAGCAGCCATTGCTCCAGTCTTCAGTGTCACATGACCCTTCTGAAATAATTCTAATATGCTGATTTTGTGCTTTGGTAAAACATTTCATATAATTATAAATGTTGAAAACAGTTGAGCTGCTTAATATTTTTGTGGAAACTGTTAGATTTTTACAGGATTCTTTAATTAAAATTTAATTTAAAAAATTGACATAGAAATCTTTTGTGAATTAGAAATGTCTTTACTGGGTTTTTTTATCAATTAAATGTATCCTTCCTATATTAAAATAGTATTTTACAAATCTTACTGACCCCAAACTTTTGAACGGTACTGTATGCTTTTATTTATTGAACTTTTTTTTTTTTTACTTGAATTGCAATATTTCAAATGGTTTATAAAATAATGTGTTTGACTGATGAGGCTCTCACAGCTGCATGATTTATCCAGTCTACAGGAATATTGATTGATATGACCCAAAATAGGATATTAATGACATTAATCTTCTGTGGAACACAAAATAAAATGTTTTGAAATGTGTTTTCTTGCCCATACAATGAAAGTCATTGTTGTCCAGTGGATCCCAATGACTTACATTGTATGGACAAAAACAGTTGAAATATTCTCCAAATGTCTTCTTTGGTGTTCCACAAAAGGTTTAAAATGACATGAGGGTGGATAAATGATGAACATGATGAACCAGGTGGTTCTAAAAGATTTGATCTGAACTTTTTGAGAACCACTGCCGTAGTTCGTAGCGCTACATTATTTGGGCAAGGAACCAATGGGAATCACCAATCAGGTAACTGGGCTTCCATTGTGTTTAACGTTACACATTGGCCAGGCTTAATTTCCTTACTACAGAGCGGCTGACCCGGTCATGACTTGTGGAACCTACATTATCTGTCAGTGGCCAATTTACATTGGGGGATTGAGGAAGGAGTCCAGTTTCACAGCCAGGCAAGCCTCCTTTCACAAGGGCTCATCAGATGGAACCTCAATAGCCCCGTCATATAGACCAGACCGAATTGTTCAACCTTGAGATCCCTTCTTTCTTTATAACCCTTGTTTTTCAAAACCACTAAAAAGCAGAATATTACAAGGCCAGACAAAATGTTAAGTCATAACAGCACAGCGACTTTTCGGGACCTTGTAGTTGTGTCACCCTACATGCACGGCAAGATTTTTGGCGTCTGGATGACACCGAGGTGAAACATTGTCACAGAGCAGGAAATTCCTCTGTTCAAGCTTTTAGCATGCATGGAATGTTTGACGAAGCAGAACCGAGGCTTTCAGAAATGTAAGACCTTTAGCGTGGCTCTCAGATCACTGCGGTGGACTAAGTGTTTTAAGAGCTCCATTGACGTGGATCGCTAAGCAATCCTCCCCCAGGGAACATACGTCCTGCTTCCAGAGGGAGCCGTTGAAAAATCAAGACACTAATTTTCCTGTGTTTGTCAGGCTTATTGGAACCATGCTGGAAGATTGTTTGCAGTATAATTCTCATTACTGTATTCTTCTTCCGCACCAATCACGCAGAGGATTGTTGCAGGGTTCTGTAACCTGCAGCACCAGGGTTTTGTTTATCCAGCTGATTAAAATCTTTCTGCCATTAGACGTCAAGCTTTGATGGATCTGAATTGTGATAAAAAGCACTTTGGATGCATAGAAAGTAAACATCTGATACTTTTTTTTCTGTGTACAAAGGGCATGTGCCTTGGTGATATCACGGGGGAAAGTTAAAATGTGATATAAAAATCAGCAGGTATTAACTATTTCTTCTTGAACAGTTTCAGATCTAGCGATCGTGCAGGCTTAAGTATAAAGTTTATAGCTCAGGTGGTCGACTTTCCTAGTATCTGAAGTAATGAGTTTTGTGGCTTGGTGAATTTTAATTGTCTGATCGCATGAAAGGCTGTGGAAAAAGATGCGGAGTGCCAGATGACAGAATCACTTCTTTTTTTTTTTTTTTCTGAAAACTTCAGCTTAATGGTTTGGGTGTGTTTCTCGGTTTCAGGCCGTTCACGTATCCAGCGGTTGGCTGAAAACACAGTCTATTTCCGTAGGAGACTGCGGGAGATGGGATTCATCATCTATGGCAACAATGACTCACCTGTGGTACCCATGATGCTCTACATGCCCGCCAAAATCGGGTTAGTCTTTTTTCTCTCTTTTTTCAATCTCTCAGTATACTAATACATACTAATATCCTACATATTAAAGTACACAAAAATCCCTTGGAAAAAAAAACAAAACAAAAAAAACATGTTCAGGTACTTTGTTCAATGAAACACAAAATGAGCAAATCTAAATGATTTCTGACTCCATGTATTCCAAAAATGGCAGTACATATTATGTAGTGACATCTGTCAAGTTCTAAAAAGCTTGTACAATCATAATAAATTTTTGTAATAAGCGTGTACAGCTTATGCACTATATTCCAAGTGTTTCAAAGCCTCATGATAGCTTTGTGTGAGGAACAAGCCAAAATTTAAGTAACGTATTCATGCAACTCAGTATGCAGCTCTGAAAATCAAATGAAATGTATGATTTGAACGGAGTCAATGATTTGAATTTAAGTCTGTTCCTCAAACTTCCAAAGACAAAGAATATAGTGCAGAAGTCGTATGCACTATTTTGCTAGTACTTTATTCATCCTCTTCAACATTCTCCCTTTGTGTTCCAGTGTTATTTTAGTATTATTTATATACCATTTTAGGATTTATTAATATTTTGTATTGGCTTATATTTTTATATTTTCAGTTTTCATTATAATTTTAATGCACTTTTTAGACTAATTTTAAGATTTGCGACTCACAATTATAAGAGCAAGTTGTTAAAAGTGTCTCTGGTTTACATTTTCTGTAGCAAAAACAGCATTTAGTTTTAGTTAAAGTTTTAGTATTTTCTGTGCTTTTGTCATTTCATTTTTTTTTTAAATTCTCATAGCTCTAATTAATTTAAATTTAAATTTAATTTCAAGTTTCAAAAACTTGGTTTCAGTTAGATACCAGGACAACATTTCAAATGTTTGCTGTATTTTTAAAGTTTTTTTTTTTAATCTAATATTTTATTTTATTTCACCCTTATTTCAATTACCAAAAAAAACTATTTCAATTTTTATTTTAACCGCATACTAGTTTAAAATGACATGAGGGTGAATAAATAATGACTGAATTTCCATTTGTAGGTGAAGTAATATTCTTGAAGAAAAATGTCTTGTTTAACAAGGTTCAGGTCTATAAACGTCCAAATAAATCCAAATGGATTACACTAATAATAGTTTCTTAATAGTGCCTCATAATAGAACAAAAACAAGCGCATAATGGAAAGCTTAGTTTGGAAAGAACTTCTTGAAAATTGATGAGGCTGTGTCTGTGTTTCCAGGGCGTTTGGTCGGGAGATGTTGAAGAGAAATATTGGAGTAGTGGTGGTGGGCTTCCCAGCCACGCCGATCATAGAGTCCAGAGCCCGCTTCTGTATCTCTGCGGCCCACACCAAGGAAATGCTGGACAGGGTAACTACTCGTTTTCTCGCCACAGCGAGTACATCCAGTAATTTACATCACTTCAAAGCAGCATTGTACCCTTTTTACTAGACTTTGTTTCTCGTGCCATAAATTTTAGTGTTTACAATGGAATATGTTGACTTAATGGAAAAAACTATGAGCTTTGATGACATACAGTTGATATGTGCTTTACATTTCAAGAAGGATATCTTTCAACAGGAATTAGACCAGAAATGTCTGTCGTCTCACGTTCAAAACCCCTGTCCATCAATCTTCTGAAATACAGTATCTCAAACTTGATAAAACTTTTATGTTTGAAAATAATAACAGTCTAAAGAATTCCAGGCTCCTTCTCAAACTGTCCTGCGCTGTAAATTAATGCAGGTCTCGACTGAGGGTTTACATAAGCAGCTCTTGCTACAGGGGTCTGCACTGGCAGCAGATCAAAGAGCATCTTAATCTGCCTCCCCAAGGACACTTTGATTTAACTATGGTGAAAAGCACACCGGCCGTCAGCCCCCCTCCCCGTGCTTAAGAAAACACTGTGCACTTTGATGTGACCAGTTATCACGTCAACACATTTTTCAGTGTCCTTCTGACATATTTTCTTGCATTGCTTCCATTGCTGAATGGCTAAGATTGTACAAAGTGCATAACAAAAGTTTAAAGGGTTTAGGGCTGGACAGTTTAATGGAAATATATATCACAATATATTTTTTTATCACCTTTTGATGATTATTTAGTATATATCTTGATTAGTATTATTTTTTTGTCATATTTTATTTAATTTTATTCTGTGTCCTTCTGACATATTTTCTTGTATTTTCTGGGGCTTGACAGGTTTTTGGGGCTGGAAAAAATTGTCATGATGTATTTTTTAGCCTTTTGGTGATTTAAAAAAAAAAATTTTTTAGTATATATCTTGATTTATGTATTTGTCCTGTATTATTTTATTTTAATGCGTTTTAGTTTATGTATTTTACTTTCATTTAAAATCAGAGAAACTATCATTTCAACCAAACAGACATTTTTGACAAGTTGATTTAATGTTTAATGCAAATAGTAAAATCTAGTAATAAGTAAAAGTGGTACAAATCTAATTTTAAAGTATTAACACAGTTTTTTTAACAAATGAACACACAGAAGAATATTTAAATGACTTTATAGTATTAATACCCAATTGTTTTATTTATGTTCACGAAATTAATTGTATTGATCAGCATTTTTTGGCTGAAACATTGTAATATATGACAGATGTCAAGCAGAGACTTAGATGAACATTTTTAAGTGATGATTCAAATGATTCATTGAATCAAAGTTTTAAATCAGTTCATTGAACTTACCAAATCTAATTGCATTTTTTTACAGTGTGAATATTGAATAGATTGATCCGCCCTAGTGCATATAGTCTTACATTTCTTTGAAAAATTAACAAGTTGACATTAATAATTGACATTTTGTGCATTTCATGGAAACTTGAACCAGAAATCTGCATGGAATCAATTGCAGTATAAATAATTCAACTAGCATTGCCATGACTGTATTATATCAAACTTTTAAAGTACTGCATGGTAGGTGGCAGCTGCTTCTCAGCATTAGCATGTTATGACTTACATGTGTAACCAGGAAAGTAATGGAGCATGCTGATTGTTTTCAGGCGCTGGATGTGATCAGTGAAGTAGGCGATCTGCTGCAGCTGAAGTATTCGCGGCACAAAGTTCTTCCCTCGCTGGACCGGCCCTTTGACGAGACCACATATGAGGAGAACAAAGAGTGACATACTTCCTATCTGAACCAAATGTGCACTGCTCATCTTCTGCTCTCCAAAAGGAAGCAATGAACCACTTAATAAATAGATCTTTTTTTTAACTTGGGTATATCATCTTTATTTTAATACATCCAACGACCAAACACTGATGCTTTTAAAAAAAGAAATGCTTTCTTTTGACACTTCCCCGTTTCCTCTATTGCATTTGTCACCTCAGTTTCGTTTTGACGTGAGGTTTGGGGTCTGTTTTTAACTCGTTGTGGCATTCGTTTAGGGAAATAAATATTTAGATTTTTCTCTGCCAGCCACAGGAGGCTTTGAGCTGCTTGTGTACTTGCTAAAGCCATATGTCACTGCAGCCTTCAAAACCGTTTTTGTGTACAAAAACCATTGAGACTTTTTTTTTCTCTAGTAAGTGAGAACAGACTAGCGAACCCATAATTCCGAGGATCCTGACCCATGAAAGGAATTACAGGTTCTTCTTATTGCATTGTCATTACATTCACTGTGTTACATAAATCAAACTCCAAAACCTCCACAACTTGGCTCTCTAGTTGTTGTTGTTTCCACAGATTTTGACTTGCGGCCAGCTCTGGTGTCTTACTTCAATCTGGCTATGGTTTTTGTTATGTTACCAGGATATTTATTTTTTCATCGCGATACCAGTCGTGGAGGGTGAAGTTGGTTGTGTCTGAGGGAAGTCTAGGTAGAAACCATGCATACTTATCAAATTTTCACCTCTGAGGAAACATGGATGCTGATTATATGCATTATCTCCAAAGCTGCAGCGCAAGTTGTGCGGTAGCATTCCAAAACCTTGTAGAAACTGCAACTTTAAAAGAATCATTCACCCAAAAATGAACATTTCCAAAAAGTTTACTCGCTGTCAGGCCTTCCAAGATGTAGATGAGTTTTTTTTTTTTTTTTATCGATTTGATGTAATGTAGCATATCACCTGCTCACTAATGGATCCTCTGCAGTGAATGGGTGCCGTCAGAATGAGAGTCCAAACAGCTGATAAAAACATCACAGTAATCCACAAGTAATCCACATGAATCCAGTCCATCAATTAATGTCTTATGAAGTGAAAAGCGGTGTGTTTGTAAGAAATCAATCAAGCCATTTTATCTTTAAACCATCACTTCCAGCTAAAATACGAGTCCTCTATCCATAATAACCTCCAGTGTAAAAGTCCATTCCCTGTTGTCCTCTCACATCAAAATCCACCAACATATTTGTTTAGAACTGTTTTGGATTGATTTTGCTTCAAAGCTGCTTGATCTGTGCATATTTTTCAATATTTTTGAAATATTGAAAGCAATATTATGGATAGAAGACGTATATTTTAGCTGGAAGCAGCCATTTGAAGTTAAAACATCTTATTGATGAATATATTACAAACATGCAGTTTTTCGATCCGCAAGGCATTATTGATGGACTGAAGTTGTGTGGATTGCTTGTGGATTACTGTGATGTTTTTATCGGCTGTTTGGATTCTCGTTCTGACGGCACCCATTCACTGCAGATGATCCATTGGGGAGCAATTGATTTAATGCAAAATTTCTCCAAATCTGTTCCGATGAAGAAATAAAACTAATCTCCATCTTGGATGGCCTGAGGGGGGAGTAAATTTTCAGCCAGTTTTAATTGGTAGATGATCTATTTCGTGACATGCAACCTCTGAAAACTATTTTAATAGTGACTTATTAGTGTATGAGTGCAATGGCATGAATAACTAATAAGTTTGCTCTCTCTCAAGAGTTTTCATTCTGTAGTTTTATAAACTTTCCTCAATGTTGATAGAAGTTTGTTGTCTTATGATTTTCAAAGTCTTTTAAAACTCTTTTCAGCATTCATAAAAGGAGCTTTATGTTATGTATATGGTTATTTAATGTACATATTTATTTATTATTCATGTTCCATATCTTTTATTGTTTGGAGAAATGTACTTTAATCATCAACGGCAGCTCCAGATATCCTCTTATATGCACATGCATGATGTGCATGCTCTCAGTGCACATACTATTGATGAGTATTTTTTTTATCATTTTAATATTCCCAGCAAAGCATGTGGGATGTAATCACTGAATCTGCTGGTTTATGATGCTTTAAAGGTGCTGAAATGTACACTCTTTGTTCTGTTTTGTGGCTTCTGTTGCTTTGGTCCTGTGGGGTAGTACATTCTCCCATGTATTTAATTTAGTACAAGTCTTTTACAACATCAAAATCCAGGGATATTTCTTTTTAACCATTTTTTTTTTTACCTGCGTTCCTTTATATTTAACCAGAGGAGAAACTACATGGACTGAGAGATGTTTTAAAACAGCAAAGGATGGAAACAATCATATATTTTTTTCTTGACTATATAAAAACTGACATTTAAGAAAGATTAATCCAACTATAAAGACTTCTTGTTCATATAAAACATATGCTTTACCAGTACATTCACTGTATGTGTTCTAATATGACTTGGACTTTGCTGACTGTAGTGCATACTGTTTTTAAGACCTAATTTTGAATCAAAGTACATTGTGGGCTTCATCAGTTCAAGAGTTGTTTCACTCCTAAGGAAATTAAATTACTATGACTAAATGTATCGTTAAGGTCTTTTGTGTCTTTTTTTCACTTTATACTTTGCACATTTCTATACTGTCCCGACTCCATAATTAAATTATATTGGTAATCCAGTGGCTGCTAGATTACAAATGCGATAGTTTTGAATTAATACCTCAGAGGACTTCATATTAATTACCACAAGACCACATTAGAGGAAACATACTGTACATATTAAGCTTCTTGGAACTAATCATTGGCAAAGCTTCAATTTATACAATTCACAAAATAATGAAAATATTTGATAATATATATTTTTTAAAAATTATTCACTGCTGTATAAAAATACATTTATTTTATACAGTACAGTTTTTGAAATCTTTTATAAAATTGATATGTTTGATGTACTTGGCAAGATTTTTTTTTTTTACTTTGTTGAAAGTCTTATTCTCAGCAAGGCTACATTTATTTGCTCACAAATACAATAAAAACGTAATATAACAAAAGTAATTTTGTGAAATATTACATATTTAAAAAGTTTTTATATTTTATTATATTTTCAAATGTAATTTATTTTCGTGGTGACAAAGAAGAATTTTTAGCAGCAATTATTCCAGTCTTCAGTGTCACATGATCCTTCAGAAATCATTATAATATGCTGATATGGTGCTCAAGTAACAATTCTTATTATTATCAATGTTGAAAACAGTTGTGCTGCTTTTTTATTTTATTTTATTTTATTTTTTTGTGTGGAAACCTAGAAACATTATTTTTTAGCATTTATTTGAAACAGAAATATTTTATAACAAATAAATTACTCAATTAAATCAATTTAATGCATCCTTGCCGAATAAAAGTATTTCTACAGTAGTGTATACAGATCTAAAATAAGTAACATACATTTTAAAATAATATGGACCAAACATAATGCCTTAAATAAGCCAAAACATTTCTCTTCACTGGATCTAATGAGGATGTTATACCCCGCGCAGCTCCAGCTTTCATGCTTCAGTCATTCATTCATTCAGTCAGTCAAAGTGGGGTTTATGAACCCCTCCAGAGACGTCACACAAGCGGAGGGAGATGAATGTCACCTCCAGCCAGCGAATTACTGAGGGCATTTCACCACAGTACCTGCATGAGGTGTAGACTTCTGTGTGCACAAGTCAGGAGCGCATCATAGATCTGCATTCACGGGCAGTGAGGATACGAGCGCTGCGTTGATCGTCTTGGACCTTCAGTTGCTCAGTGCGCACTGAGCTCCGCGAGACGCGTGTTTGAGGAGCTATCCACCGCAGAATCACACTCAAACACTGTTCTTCATTTATTTCCACTGGATAGAGGCAAACTCGCTACACTTGGAAGATCACCTGAAGAAATCCGAGAGGAATATTAAAAGTTTGGAAACTGCTGAAATGCGTTTGGAGACCAAGAGCCTCTCAGAGTCAGAAGATCTGAGGGACACGCGGACATGAGGGCTGTTCTGTTGCTCACTGAGAATTTGCTTTACATGTTTAATGCCTAATGCATTTCTGACGTTTTAGATGGATTGGTTTTATATGAGAGATGGGCATACATGCAAAGAAAGAGACATAAAAGAACCTTGGAATTGAAGAAGGTTGAGTGCCGTTCATAGAAGCTCATCAAAAGTCGTGCACGATAGCAAAATCATAGTAAAAACTGTCCTTTTTATTATTTTTCAAGTCATGCTGATTCGAAGCCAAGCTTTACGGTGGGCAGTTTTCTTGACACTTTGTCTTCTGTTGGTGAAGGGGTTCCCTGCAAAAAGACAAAGAGCAAATCACATCAAGAGCAAGAGTGAAACATCTCTAGAGGTAGGATTTCTTCAATAATTAATTATTAATTTGCTAATTTTTTTTAGATAATTTTATTTTACAGCAACAACAGAGTTGATACATATCTAAATGAATATCTACCTATTAAATTAATTTGTCAGAAAATCCCACATAAATGCTAATGTCATAAAATGGTAAGACCTAAAAGGTCTAAAAGTACATCTGCAGGCACATGGAATAGTTAATGTTCCCGATTCTATGACCACCTTGGTCAGTGATGTGCAGAAAATTAACGTTGTCACCTGATCTGGTTTTTTAACCAATAGGAGCTAATTGTCACACAGGGTAAGATGTCACATCCAATAACTATACCATCCATTCAAATAAATGTGTGTTTTATCTATATATTTTAACTGAAAGGAGAACCGTTTTCTCAAGACAAAGATATCTGTCATAAAATTATCACATGTTGTAAAAGGATACATTTATGTATTACAATATTTGTAGGCCAAAGCAGTGATTTGATATTCATTGTGACAACTAGCCCCGGTCAGCTTTACCATGCTGCAGAACGCACTGAATTCAAATGAGTTTTCATAGAGCCGCAGCAGGTGTCAGACAGGTAGGAATCTTTTCACATGTCATATCATATTCAGAAAGAAGCAGGATAAAGTTTATTAGAGGTCAAACACACTGAAAATACAGTTTCCATAGTTAAAGTGTGCTTAATGCCTGGAATGGCGTGGTGGTTAATTTGCCCCATCTGTTAAATGATAAACCACAGTTTAATGTTCATGGGTTGTTTTGGGTATTTAATTCATTCATTTCTCCTTCAGCAGAGAAGTGAGGTCACACTGAATCCAGGGTTATGCTGTGACTTTTTTTCATGGATCAGCTTTATGGAGTGTTAACTCGGAGAGGAAATGCAAACCTACCCCAGGCTGCCTTTTAATAGTCATTTCCCCTCTGAAAAGAATTTCGAATACAAGTCCACTATCCTAGACGTAATACTAAGGCTCCTCTTGCATGTGCACATGAATCGATCTATATAGTAGATACTCGACTCACTATACGCACAACCTGAGCATGGGGTTAAGAACACATCTTGCTCAAGGGTGCGAAGACCTGACAGAAAGCAGACAGGTAAGTGGCGATACTCAGGTGATACAAGACCATCTTTGTGCGCTGTGTGAAAACATCATGTCTCCCCCACCTTTTAAGCCAATTGGGAAAGATGTTTTTATTAAAATAGTCACCAGGGTTCATGCAGACATGGGAGGGCCATTGTTTCCCCTTTGTAACCGGACGTCTTTGCTTCACACAAAATACTGACACTTACTAATCAAAACAGCCAGCTGGAATCCGATACGCCACGCTCAGAGAAATCTCATAGGAGTTCAGCGGCCTTGGTGCTATAATTGATAAGCCCAATAATCACAGGGCTCTTCCTCTCCTCAAGCCCAAGCAGACACCAATTCCACAAATGGCGCCAAATTCTTGAGCCCCGCTTGGAAGCTTATGTTGCCGTTTCTTAGCATTGTGCCGGATGACTCGGGTGCGGAAAGCTCTCAGATGTCCAGTGCTCTAATTGAGGTTAAACTGAAACTGTAAACCATAATCTGTTTGAAAGTATATAGCGAATGCTTTGGTAGAAGCTATATTCAGAATTTAATGAAGAAACACCAGATAATATTTCACAAAAACCACCAGAACACACACACCAACTTGAGAGTAGAAATAGATTTAATAACGTGCCTGCATGTTGCTGAGTACATACTATTTTTTAGATCTTGGCCCTACAAAACATGTTGTGCAGATCTGATTATAAACATCTGAAGCTTGTAAAAGAAAAGATACATATCCAATCTGCCTTTTTTCAGTTTATAACATTAATATAGTTGGTATGAAGATGTACAGTACCACTGGTACATTTGGTACAAGTTGGTTATCAAGTGTCAACAGGAATTCTAGTGGGATGGGATTAATGAGGCTTACATGACGTTAATGAAGAGTTTTTGACACAAGCCATCTGAGAGAAGCCAGACATGAATGTGTGTTGGATATATCCATCTAGGCATTCTAAGCTTGAGTTTCACTTGCTGCGCACAAAAATGTTTGAGTGAGTTTTAAATAAGAAATATTAAGTCAGAATGTGAGATATAAAGTCATAACTATGTAAAAGTAAAAATGCAATCATAAGATAAAGTATGAAGTATACAATGTAAGATATGCAGCGTCAACTGTGAGAAATTAAGTTGCGATTACAAGAAATTAAGTCACAAATGTGAGATATGAAATCACAATTATGAGAAAAAGTTGCAATTGTACGATGTAAAGTTGCAATGATATATGAAATTGCAGTTCTAAGAAATAAAATTGTAATTGTGATGGATTAAGTCACAGTTAACAGAAATACATTTGCAGTTTGAGAAACAAAGGTGCAATTGTGAAATATGAAGTTGCAATTGTGATGTAAAGTCAAAATTTTAAGATGAAAAGTCACAATTTTAAGAAATAAAGTTATAATTTTGGGGAAAAAAAGGTTAAATTCTAAGAAATAAAGTCAATTTTGAGAAACAAAGTTGCAATTATAAGGAAAGTTGCAGTTGTGAGCCACAGTATGATGTTAAAGTTGTGGGATATAAAGTCACAATTCCAAAAATAAAGTCACAATTACCCTTTTATTTTTTCACACTGAAACAGAAATGAACTTCCATAGTTTTAAATGCATGACACACCGACAAGGAATAAGGACTTCTGACAGTGTGATTAATCCTTGGCTCAAAGAAAAACGTGCTTTTCCCTTTTTTGGAAGAGAATAATCAAATCCATCCATTTTATTGAATTATGAACAAGCCGCTCAGTTTTCCGTCCCTAATGCGTCCCATTTGCTTTCTTTCTAAGCGGTCAGAGGTAATGCTTTATGAGGGTGTTGGGGAAATCAGACTCTGAATGTTTCATGTGCTTTGGGACTCTGTTGCCTCTCCAGCTTCAGTGCCCTGATGCCCTTGTTGTGGTGGCACCTCTGCTCCAGCATATTCAGCTCAAAGCATCCCGAGACCATGTGTGTGTGATATTTATTTTGGCAGGGGCGTATTCGTTTATTCTCTTAGGTCTCCGTTCCCGTCCAGATGGCACGTCCTATAAAACACAATAACTGTTTGTGAGGAGAGAAGATAACACATGGTACACTGATGCTGTTGAGGCATGCCAAAAGAATCAGATTGTAACATGGTGGTATGCTGGAAGAAAAAATATAGAGAAAGAACAACATAAAGGCATGAGGACAATGATCGTCTCTGCCAGGATCTGGGCAGGATTCCATCCTTACCATGTCACTCTGCTCACGAGTGGCCTTGCTGTCTTGCCTCTCCTGTTTCTGTTGGCCCCCTTTGTGGTGAGTCAGGAATTCTGGCTCCAGGGACTTGGTTGTTGCGAGCTGCTTTGCGGCACAGGAAAGTATTCTTTAAAGTTTATTTTCTCGTATTAACCTGTAGCACTCATGTGAAATCATAGCCATCCTTTTCATCTCAGCTGGTGGGTAAGCAGTTTCACCCATGTAAAGAAAGAGATTAATACAAACGGCAACGCTGAGTGAGGAGCTTATCTTGGCATGACTATTTCTCAGAGGTTTGATTATAGAATGATTGAAGGGAACAGTATGAAAGATCTCTGGAAGGCGCACAAAGTCAGGAAACACTCGAAATCCTTCATTGCATCTCATTGGTTTTCACAGGACTGTAAAAAATGGACAGTAGTTCTCAACTGCACTCCGACTGTGCACTTCCTAGAGATTCATTTAGCTGACACATTCATTCTGCTCCAAATCCTAGTAAGTGGCCTTGATGTTTTTTATCTTGCCGTTCACATCAGGCATGAATATTCAGCAGAATCGGCACCAACAAAATTTAAAATAGAAACAATAGATTACAATGGAAAATTCACATGCAGATAACCATATATATCTAAGTACTTGTTTTTCTTCATTCAGTGATGAAAATACCAATATGATTTGAGCTTCGAGTCACGTGTTAGTGCTTTTTTTTTTTTGATGGCAAGGAAGGCACTGCCAGTCAAACGCCAATAATACAGGATGGGGAGTAAAATGGTCAGTACATTCATTTATACAACAAAACTTTGTTGTTAATATGTACCTTAAATTAGACGTTGTCATATGAACAACCAGTCAGTAAATAAACGGATGTAAGTCTCATGAAAGTCGAGACACACTGTAGTAGTATAGTTATCGTCCTTTGTGTGAAAGGCTTTAACATTCTCAGTTCAGTTCAAATCAGACGTTTCTGTAAAATGACTCCCGGTTTAGCGAGTCAATAAACTAGTAACAGCTCTGAATGATTCACTGACTCTGTAAAAGAATCAGTTCATAGTAGTCATTTGTTCGCATTGGACATCACCGTTCGAGTCAATAATGAGTCAATATTTACAGTGTTGACCCTTGTTCTTCATAACCTCTGCTATTCGTTTTGGCATGCTGGATATTAGCTTCTGGGCCAAATCCTGACTGATGGTGATCCATTCTTGCCTTATTAGTTCTCATGTTGATCACAATTTGTGGGCTTCTGCTTGTCCACTCACCTTTTGAGGACTGACCACAGGTTCTCTATGGGATTGAGATCCGGGGAGTTGCCTGGCCACGGATCCAAAATTTCAATGTAATGATCTTCGAGCCACTTCTTTATCACTCTTGCTTTCTGACATGGCGCTCCATCTTGCTGGAAAATGCACGGATCACCACCAAATTCCTCATGGATTGTTGGAAGAAGTCGCTCTTGCAGGAAGTTTTACGCAAAACACAAAATTTATGTCACTGCCAAAACTTTTGGCCATGACTGTAAACTATTTTCGCACATTTTGTTTTATGACGCATGATGACCATTTCTGTCTGTAGCTGTGCGTTGGGAACAGCGTTTGCATCGAGAGAACGGTTGTTTATCACAACACATTAAATTATTGCATCAAAAAATGGTCCCTGTGTTGAACAAATTCCAATGAAAATCATAAAAAACTGAATTCAAATAGAAACGTTTGTCGTTTGGATGCTAATAATTGTTTACGAATCATTAAAGAAGGTTCCTTTCCTTCTCCCCACCCCATGTGATGATGAACTTCATTAGAGCCAGGGTGAAGTTTATCGTCTGGAGCAGAGGACATCTGTTTTGCGTGTGGGAGAGACACAAGCAGTGAAGTGAGACAAGGCAGGCCACGCATGATCAGTAGAGAGAGGCTTTGATCAGACAGACCCAACTCCCCCTCTCTCCTCTGCTGCATCAGAAGCCTCTGGAGCGTCAGAAGGGAACATTGGGAACATCAAACTGAGTCTCTAGATGAGGAAGAGCAGGAATACCACATGCTGAAATGCACCAAGGTGATCTGGATCTGAGATGGCGATTTGAAAGTAAAGGAGATATCGAGAATGCTTGCAGAATGATGTGGTCATGATGAGGAATTATGTGTCTCTTGCTTTCTGATTTATGCTTGTGTATGTTGCTGTTCTTTTGAAGTCTCTGGTGGCTTATAGACATGGCCTCCACAAGAACTCTTTGAAGCGCAGCATGACCCAAAATTTTCAGTTTCTGAGAGTTTCATCTGGCACTTATTGCATGTTGGGTTGGAGAGTTTCCTATACTATTTACTTACAACATTTAAATGTCCCTGGTCTGATTCTGCACAATTCATCAGTGTATGTTAAAGCAAAAGAAAACAATGTTGTTTTGCAAAATGTGTGTCCAGAGAAAAATAATATTAACCAATAATGTTGTAGCCTACTTTTTGACCCGCCCGAATACTCTGTTGATGACCATTTTAAATATATATTTAAAATATATATATATATATATATATAATTATTTAAGGTCAATTTTGTAAATAACAATTAGTCTGAGGACATTACAGGAACTGATACGGCTTGAAGAAACAGTAATTCATTATTGATATTAAAATAATTATCAGTGATATTTTCAGTTCAGTTCAGCTTTATTGTCCTTGTATTAAAATACAACGAAATTACAGTGCAACTCCCTTTAGTGCAATTAAAAAAATTATCATTATAGTGATTATAATGATATTTTACATTTAATAAATAAAATAAGCACTTTAAAAGCACTTGATATTTAAAAAAAAGAGTCACCATCATCTGCCTCATTCTTGAGGCTTAAGACTTGTTGACATGATTATTAACAAGCAGCAAAGTGCTTTAGAGTATTGTCATGGTTTGTGGACAACAGGAAGCCTTTCTTTGTACCACCACAGACTGTATGTCTCCATATTAAAGTAAACCAGATGAAAGAGATACATATCCCTTAATGTGTAATCATTTACCTGCATGCACTGTCCCGACTCCTGAGTCTTCCTCCAGGAATTCACAGTCCCTCTCCATCCGTTGAGCGCAGCATTTCCTGTAATGTCAAACAGCTGTCAAGAGAGTGAGCCATGACTTAGTGAGAAAGAATGAGCAGCAGCAGTAAGCGTGCAATTCCTCTTCCTTGTTGATGTTTCTCTGCTGTCTGTTTTGTTATGTTGCTAATGGTAACCCAATGAAGCATCGATTGACAGATATGCAGCATGGAAATCAAAGAACACGAAGAGCGCTTTTTGTATACGAAACTATTAACCAATAATGTTGTAGCCTCTTTTTTGCCCCGCCCGAATACTCTGTTGATGACCATTTTAAATATATATTTAAAAAAAAAAAATATATATATATAATAACCAATTAACCAATAATATAATAGCCTATTTTTCATGACCTGCCCTAAAATTCTGTTTATTTTGTTCAACACAGATAATTTCAATATATTTCATAAATCATAAAAATGATTAAATAATAATAAAAATTATTTATACATATATATATATATATAATCATTTACCTGCATGCACTGTCCCGACTCCTGAGTCTTCCTCCAGGAATTCACAGTCCCTCTCCATCCGTTGAGCGCAGCATTTCCTGTAATGTCAAACAGCTGTCAAGAGAGTGAGCCATGACTTAGTGAGAAAGAATGAGCAGCAGCAGTAAGCGTGCAATTCCTCTTCCTTGTTGATGTTTCTCTGCTGTCTGTTTTGTTATGTTGCTAATGGTAACCCAATGAAGCATCGATTGACAGATATGCAGCATGGAAATCAAAGAACACGAAGAGCGCTTTTTGTATACGAAACCTTAAAAGAGACTGACAAAGTCTTCCAAAGTTCTGGGAAACAGCCTTTTCCTGGATCATTAAAGCAAAAGAAAGGTCTTAAATTATTGCCATGATTTCTACTAATCCTGTTCCAAAATCCACCTGATACGCTGTCATGAGCTAGACATTTCACTCCAGAGGGGTTTGTTTGAAACCCAGACATCTTTTTTTTTCATATGGGCCATAAGGTCACGGCTGTATAGATTTGATATGGTGTTAAACTAAGACAGATCCTCTAACCATCTTTACGTGCATGACGGAATTTCTCAGAAGGATTTATCTTTGGTCCTTTCTGGGGGCTTTATATATAAGGATGCTTTCATCTAAATAAAGCTGGTTAGATCACTAGATGTTCCTTTCATAGGATACTATGTGTGCACTTCCCAGGTCAGAGGTCACGGTGACTCCAAAGATGTCAGACAGGCACTGCGGGACATTCAGCGGCAGAACCAATTGAGGAGCGAGCCACCTTTGCCTCGCCGTCATAAGAGGAGATGGTCGCAGATTCGCTCGGAGGGAGACCTTCCCAAACCTGCTCCACAGGAAGAAGAAGAACCCTTCATTTTAGACCTGAAGAACTTCCCTGACCTTGCCAACGCAGACCTGGGCTCCCAGAACCCAAACATTCAAGTAAGAGCAGGCCCAGTCTCACCTTATTGTCATTTTGATTGCTTCAGAATCAAGTTTCTTCCTGTATATATAAATGCTTTTAAAGAAATAATACAGTGTTTACAGGCTCTTGGACCACAAGAAAATGAGGTAAATGAACTGAATCAGTGATTTCGCGTTTTGGGGGTCTTAGGTTTCTTTTGTTGTATATCTGTATATCTTGGCATTAGTTCTTCTAAAGATAGTTGTTAATATTATGAGGGTAGTTTGTTATTCCAGATATGTTTAACATCTCGCTGTTCCCAAAACCTTGTCATTTCTTTCCTTAGGGTGAAATAAATCATTGTATAATGAGCTGGGTAATGGATTGATTTTACTTGGCAACAGTTTGTGGTGTATGTAATTAACCTATGCACTCATTGTTTCACTGTTATTGCTGCTGTGATTGCAGTAGGGAATTCAGGTTTCTGCGCTGTTGCTGATCATGTCTCAGCTGCTTCTAAACCGGAGAGGCGTCTTAAATTACTTTTTCCTTTCCAAGGAAGACCTTTATTCTGGTGTAGCTTATTGCAGCCATGCCGCTCAAACTTCTGCACAGTGTACCAAAAAGAAATCCCGAGAAAATCCAAAAGGTGAAAGGCCACAGTATTATTTTAACAGGCACTTTTAATGCTCCCTCCAAGAGCAGATCCCAATCTTTAAATGGTTTTACAACACCGGTAAAGAAGGGATTTTTATATTTTTAGTACTGTTATGAAGTTTATGTGTGTAAGTGGACTTGAGAGGAAACAAAGTTAGACTTCAGGGAAAAAATATACAGAAGATCCCTGGTAAGCAAATGGACTTTTATAATAAGGAAAATTCGAGAGTCTTCCAAGTGGGACGGGTCCATCTTCCATACTTTTTAGAAAAAGCTATTTTGTTTTTATGTGTCTCCAATATGGTGGCTGCCAATGTAAATGTATGAGTTACTGCGTTTAGCAGGTAATGTGGTGAACATTATGATTTTAAGACGTCAGTTTGTACTGAACACTTTCTTTCGTTTTTGAGCTGGTATATCTCATGTTATCTTCTTTTTCTATGACTCACCATTTCTAATGGAAACAAATGTGATAAGACCTTGACAAAGAAATGCAGCAGAGATTTCTTTTACGTCTGTGTTGCCATTAAACCTAAATTTGCCAGTTAATGGACCTCCAGTGATCTAAACCTTGGATCTTTTTGTCTTTAAAAGTGACGTCTTGTGTTCTTTGGAAGTAGAACACAGTCATGATTAGTTCAAGGAGGAGGTGGAGGCCGACTGTTGTAAACATTGCAGTTACAGTAGCGTAATCACCCGCTCTAAACTGCTCCGTGCCTTTATAAACAGCTGCAGCAGCCATCAGATTGTTACGCTGTAGGGGAAATAAACAACTAGTCCTTTGTCTCGGCCTGCTGGAACACTTGCTATCGTTTTCAGGTCTGCCTGACTCGGGCACTACAAGCCCAAGCATGCAAAGAACAAATCTGTCACCTCAAAACATCCTTTGAAATAAACAAATAGGAGAATAGAGAAAACGTTGAACATCCTTTGAACATCCTTAACATGCATGGCTATAACAAAGCACAGTACTCAAGGGGGGCGGTAGTGTTAGCTTTTAAATGTCTATGCAATTAAACCCAATATGTTGTGATTCAGGTAAACATATACTGTACTTTACTGTTCACATGTTAGGGGGTTTTAAGATTTAGTTTTTAGTGTTTTTGAAAGAAGTCACCAAGGTTGAATTTATTTAATAATAATAATAAAAAACATTATTACAATTTAAAATAACTTCTTCCATTTTTAATGTATTTTAAAATGTAATTTATTCCTTTGATGGAAAAGCTGCATTTTCAGTTTCAAATAATGAAATAATTTTTCTAACTCTAGCAGTCTCCATTCTAATTCTATTCTTAAAAAAACAACAACACTTGTCCCTTTTAGACTTGCACTCTATTAATTTGCTGCTTGATTTCTTAAAAAAAAAAAAAAAAAAAACTAATACTTGCTTTCTAAACTTTATGTATTCTAACTGTTTTCTTTCATTTATTATACAATTAACAAAAGCAAAAAAGACCTCTAACACTAGCTTGCTCTATTCTTTTTCTATTCTATCTGTTTTCTTTTTTATTTATTGTATTATTTTTAAAAAACCTTGCTACATGTACTGCGTTAAGCTAACTGAGACTTGTTATAGCACTTGTATATCATTGCTCTTTTGTTGATTTTGATTGCTTCCATTGTCCTCATTTGTAAGTCGCTTTGGATAAAAGCATCTGCTAAATGTCTAAATGTAAATGTAAATAATGAATTCTTCAACAATTCTAATATGCTGATTTGGTGCTCAAGAAACTTATGGTGCTTAAGAAACGTATTATCAATGTTTAAAACGGTTCTGCTGCTTAATGTTTTTGTGGAAACTGATAATATTTTTTTTCTCCAGGATTCGTCTGTCTGTCTGTCTATCTATCAATCTATCTATCTATTATAATATATAGCATATATATTGTATATAATTAATCTAATTTGCTTAGAAAGACTTGTCAGATTAGGTGGTTGTCAAAATGGTTTCTAGCTGGTCCAAACTGGCCATTTATGGTCATTAGCTGATCCAAGCCTGTCTAGATGGTTGAACCTGGCTTGCTGGACCTGATCAGGCTTGTTTGGGCTGGTTGTCCATCTTGAACCCACAACAAACTGGTTATCATGTTCCAAAAACCAGTCAAAACCAAGGTTTTGTAGAACTACAACTTTCTGATATCAACTTGTATCTCTCTACTAGGTTACCATTGAGGTTGTGGACAACCCACAGATGGAGATTGAGATGGACCTCGCCAAGGAGAGCAGGAATGACTGGTCCTTGAGCTCGGAAGAGTGGCTGGGCCATAAAAGCAAGGCAGGCTGGAGGAGAATGGGGAGGACCTCAGTTATGAGGGAGAAGATTCCCTATTGAGTGGTGTGGGTGCAGACTGGAACAGACGATGGAAGAGCTGGGACTCCATGGACAATTACGGTAAGCACGGGTAGTTTTTGCCAGTGAGAGTTTGGACGCATCCCTATTGCTGCGCAAAAGTGAAGAAAAGTCATAATAATTGACCTGAATTAAACTGTCTTGATGTTTTTTTTCCAACTGTGTAATTGGAGACCCTGAGTTTTTTAGTTTTTGTTTTTCTTCAGCCCTGTTATCGGAAGTATCAGTGCTTGTGTTGGGGCTTCTTGGAATGCCGGGGCACGTATGCCTAGCTGATTTCCTCAGCAATGCGGGCCCCAGCCTCCTCTTTAGGTCTTGACATTATGATTTATGCTTTAAGGGTTGCAATCAAGAACTGCTACATAAACATGTCATTTCTGTCGCCACTTCCTGAGACTTTCTCTAGACGCCTATCAGCAGTAAACAGTAAAAGGTGACCCAGTGTTGTGTGTCCTAATACATCACAATATTAGTTGTGGTACGCATGTTATCTCACCACTAGACTGCTTCTTTGTCGGTTAGGCAGATCATTACCTCAAAATGTTTACATACGGGGAAGACTGTAGTGCTGAAATACCATTTTAATGCGTTTAAAAAGCAGAACTCAACCTATCATCAAGTGCTCTGAACCTTTTCAAAGTATATGGTGAAGAAAAGATCACAGTGAAAGTATTGAATAAGGGATTGCAAGAGGAAACTCAACACTACGTCTGGTTCACGTTAGTGACAGAGGGCTTGAGCATCAGCTTTGTGTGTCCTTTCTTTGAAGTTGACACCAGCGCTCGGAAAACGTGGCTGTTTGAAACCTGGGCCCGACGCTTACTAAGAGCAGCATGGGGCCTCTTTGCTGGCTAAACAACTAATATTTGTGTTCAATTAGACAGTAGATTGAAAGAAAGGCCAGCATGCTTGGGCTGACGAAGAAAGCGTCTGCTGTGTTTTCGTCCCATGACTGGCGCTTCGCTGTGATTCACACGGCCTAGCCCTTTGAGTTCTCTCTGGAATTCATGGCAGTTCTCAGGCTTTGGAATTAAAGTGTTTTTTGCCTTTGTTTTGTCTGTCATTTCCATTTTTCCACACCAAATTTATATTCACTGCCCGAGGAAATTGTTAAAGCATTCAGTCACTCGTTTATGTGTAAGACATTTTAAAAATTGGCAAACATCAAACTGCTGGGAAGTATAATATTGTACTCAAAGTTGTTTTAGGTAATTTTTCTGCCTCTAGGAGGCACCAATTAATGAATGAAATAATGACTAGTAGTGGTAGTGTTTAACCCTAACTCATGAGTGTTTGTGTTTGTTTTTTATATTGGTGCATATGCATGAAAATTATTAATGTCATTCTTCTTTGTGTTTATTTAGTAGAAAACATGTGGTATACCTGTCTTGATTATACTTAACTAGACTTTTTAACATTTTAGATCTGTCAGCCCTGCTTACTATACTAATATTAGTATAAGAAGGGCTAGCAGAAAGTTTGAACTGAACAGAAAAGCACATATAAGCTCTCATTGGGTTGTTAAACTAAAACTTTGGAGTTTAACTTATGCTGCAATGGCTTTAAAACCAGAATTTACATTTATCCTTTAACCAGCTTTATTTCACAAGGGCATTTTTCGTTTCCATCTGTCATTGACTTGCAGGGGGATCCTCTATTGAGGTTGTGTTCCACCATGTTCTGTCAGCTTCATTAGAGAGAAAGTGCATTGGTGGTGTGTGGTCAAATCCAACAACCAGCCAAAAAAGAAGCAATTGCAGCAAGCTCGCTGCGGTCGTGTGAGCAGGAGAGCCTCTGAGGATGTGGGTACGAAACCGAACCGGCTTCTCTCTGTTGCCCCAATGGATCCCCTGCTCTAAAATAGACCTAATGAGTGTACCCAGAGTAGGAGTGTGTTGTGTACAAACAAGCCTGAATGGGAAACAGAGAAGGGCAAATGAGCCACATTATTAATGATGTGGTCTCCTCTAGAGGCGTACAGTAATGAAGCGCTTTTCTGCAATTATGGTGAGTCACAGAATTACAGGCAGGCCATGTTCGGCAACAGCTCTGTAGAATGTTATAGCTTTAGGTCATTTTTTCCTCTCCACTGCCCTTATGAAAATTATTTACCACAGTTTTACTGTAGTAACTTATTACAGCGCCTGTGGTATTTTAGTTGAAACAAAGTTCTATGATAGCAAATATAAGTCTATTCAGTGTGTGTGGTCTCGATCGCTTGTGTTGCTCTCATTGGAAATGAATGATGGATGTCTGGTCACTTTGTCACTGCAAACCAGTGACATTGTGTGACACAACACAGTATCAAAACATTATATGATGTTTAATATGCAGTTTTGTGCAGATTTTACACTGTACAGGGCTACCAAGCTCAATTCCGCTAAAAATAAATAAAGTTGGTATTTCTTATTTTAAGCATAAATCTAACAAAATGTAGTGCCGTTTATCCTTAAACCGGGGGGATTAAACTAAACTTTTTTTGAGATGTATTTTCTAGAAAAAAAAAAGTCATCTTACACAATTCTGTTTCTAAAATTGCAAATTGTAGAAAATATTAGATTTTTTTATGGGAAAACACCCAATAAATACCAATTAAATTAAAGTATTCAAGAATTTTGAATTCTGAGAAAGTTATTCAAACAATTTGCAAGAACCTGCATAAGTGGGTATGTCATCAGTGTTTTCTTTGCTGTGACAGTATGAGTGGGTGTCTTCATCATCAGAATGTGGACTCTGAATCAGCAACAACACCTGGTAACCAACAACAATGCAGCCAAAATACATTAGCGAGGAAACAGTGCTCTTATTTCTCTCCAAATCTTCTCTCTCTCCATCACTACCACCATGGAGTGCTCTGAAACTTTAATCTCTTTAGCATGGTGGTGGAAAGAGAGCATTGTTGGAAAGCATCTAAGCTATTAGGCCTTGCCTTCCTGCTGAAGTGTTTGTATTGGCTCAGTTCTCACAGCTGTAAGTGGCCGACTTTGCCTCTGACATATTTGTTACCAAAAAAAAGCAAGCCTGGCCTGCCAGGAGGGCCCACATTTTGTTCATTAGAGAGATTATATTTTACAGAGAAATACGCAATATTAATTTAGTTGTGCATCATTAGCTTTCTTATGCAAACAACAGAGAGATGCACTTACCATCTTGGTTGTTTTTGGATTTATTTCTTTGTCAGTCCCAGTATGTTGGATGTTACACAGAGTTCAGATGCATGCAGATTGAATTTAAAGGTGTAACTCAGTTAAAGTATTTTAGTTGAAGATTTTACTTTCAGGAGCTTGTTATGTTGAGTAAAAAAATACCTTTACCATTAATCCCAACTCATTTGTGGTTTGACCTGCATTGCATACCATTCCCACATGCTGTGTGAGGAATTCGTTAGTTTCAATTTATACTGTAGAAAAGGTCATCCTTTTTTGTCACAGATTTCCTACACTCATTATTTTTTTCATCTACAGAATATGAGGAGGAAGAATGGAGCGACTGGTCACCGTGCAGTGTCACCTGTGGACACGGGAATCAAAAGAGGATTCGTTCATGTGGCTATGCCTGCACTGCCACAGAATCACGGACATGTGATTTAGAGCGTTGTCCCGGTGAGACTGTCAGTGCTGTCACTTAAACTGAGGCCTTTGCAATCCCACAGTGCACTTCACTACTTACTATTGATCTTGATCTTAATTCCATCCGGCTCCTATTTATGCTGATAGTGATGGAAAACTTCACTAATGCCTCTCATTCATCTCTGTCAGGCATGCAGAAGTCGAACAAACACCAGAGACACCAGACTCGTGTTTGAAAAGGAGTAGTTTGGCCTTCTGTGTGTGTACTGTATACACTATGAAACCACTCTTTGAGAGCAGCAGGCGTTTACTTGGCTTCAGCATGACAGCTCAATGAGGGCTTTCAGTTTAAAAGCCCCTGATACAGGGCGGTCCACAACCTGCCATGCACAAACGGGCATTACACACAAAATCAGTTCGCTTACAAACTCAAATACGCTACGTGAGGCTCTACAGTGCTAAATCTACATAAACACCATAGAACAATTAATTTTAACATTTCCAGCTCCTGAAAAAAAACACAACTCTCGGATAATAGGATAAATATTTTTTAGAAGCCATCTAAAATACTTTCAAACGCCTTCTGAATTAAATTGGTCAATGAAAAAACATCTATTTGCTATAATGAAATATTTGCGATGTAAAATATACTATGCTGTATGCTATTTTTGAATGGCAAAAGAAAAAAAAGATGCATTTTTTCAGCCAGATGGTGTAGTTTTGAGAAGGGGATGAAAAATCAGACTTTAGCCCCCTTGATCTGGACCAGGTTAAACTCGTTATTGTTGCTGGCAGGCCAGCTTAACTAGTGTAGCCATGGTGGCATAGGCGGAGTGTGAAACAACTCCAGGGTAAGGCTAAAAGTAGCCTAATGTTTGTGTAATCTATTAACTATATGCACATCATAAACCCTTCTTTTTAGGCAAGTACCAGATATGGGTGTCCTGTCATAAAATATTTTTAATACGACTGAATTTGTATTTGACATGATCACAGTTTAATAAAAAAAAACATTTTAATTTGCTAATTATAATGCTTTCATTTCCACAGTTATTCTAACAGTGAATCAATTATATACAGAAAGCGAGCAAAGAACATTTACATTATCAAAGAACATTACATTATGACTTAAGTCTAGCTCGAGTTTAAGCACTAAAAACACTAAAACACTCCCGTTATGATCAGTGAAGTTGTCGACACTGTATAATGAATGAATCTCTTATGCTGTATGTATATCTGTACTTTGTTGTTTACGATGAGAGAATTCACAAGAGTGCAGGATTCAGTCAGTGAGCGCACGTGCACTGAACAAAAAGTTTCACCGATGACTAATCTGAATGCCTCTGATTGGCCATTGTGTTCATAAGCTCAACAGAATCGTGTTTGATTGGTTATAATCCGCAACGCTGTAAACATGTAAAAAGAAATATCCCGAATGAACATATCTAAATTTAACGCCGCAATCAACATTTTCCATTTCATTTTCACTTTCTTCGCAACAGCCCGTTAATTTCAAAACCCATGGCCAGGGGAAGGCTAAGCCTGGCCCAGCCTTACACACGCTCCGCCTATGCATGGTGGATAACCAGCATGAAAGTCAGTAAATTTCAGTGAATTGTGCTTACTTTTGCTAGCTAAACTGGTCTTGATTTTTGGTTTGTTTTTGGCAGAGATTTTTATTTTCAGGAGGGTTGTTAAGATCATATTGTGTTTTTATTTAAAATTTCATGTTGATTTTAAATATCTTCTCTATTACATCTACAGATGACATAATTCCTGTGACAGAACCTACTCCTCATGAAGTGGCAAACAGCACAGAACTTTTTGGCACAGGTCGGTTGGTTTTGTTTGTGTATTTCTGTGGTGTGGTCATTCAGCAATTCAGTATTCTGGTGGTACCATAGTACTTTTTAAATGTGGTTAGGGTGACCATACGTCCTCTTTTTCCAGACATGTTCTAGTCGGTTCTAAATTGCCAAAAATGACTCTGAAGTCTTCACACAGTATGTGTACCCGTATTTGCATTGTTCTTTGTAGATCCCACCTTCTCGCCCACCACGATTGGTCAGTTATGTACAATGCCTGCACACTATTGGTCAAAATGACCTTTCAGTCATTTTTCAGCAAGTATGAAAACAAGAGACAAAAAAAGCCAAAACCTGGACATTTTCAGTATTTCAGAAAAAAAAGAAGAAGAAGGTATTTGCATAACACATGTCCAAAAACCCATTACAGTGCCAGGTTACACTGTTCAAAAACTGTTAGTACCAAGGTCATTTTCGATACTTTTTTGTTAGTGTAACTATTGCCAATTATATAACTAGTATTTTTGCTATCTGCAACATACTGCACTACTGAATCTCTTAATGGAGGCTTCAGTTAATTTCCTTTCAAGCTTCTAGTGTGTTCTTTTATTAGTTGAAACGTTTATAGGTTTGTTGTCTTAGCTTTCATATAACTTAATGTCTAGTTCAAAACCCATTTAATCAGCGTCGTTGTAGAAACTTCTCCTCTGAGACTGTAGCAGGAGGAACTATGTGGGAGTCTTGTTAGACTGTAAAAGATCTGACGTTCAAATTTTTCACAAATACTCCACAGAGAGTGTTACTGAGACCACAAAATAAAGAGTCCTTTTCCAAAACCCCCGGTGTTTGCTTTGGAGTTTTTTGTTGGTCTCTTACTTTTGCCATTGAATATTGAATGTAATAGCTCTTTTCATTTAACCGCAATAATAATGAAAGTAGTTTAAAAACATAACAGGATAAAGTGTGTTTTTTTTATCTCTTTACAATGGAACATAAATGTACATAACAGCTATATTTCAGCATGACCGCTGCCTGCAGCACATATTTTTTTGTATCTTTATGTTTTGGCATCAGACTGAGACAACCCCTATTGCGTGTTAGGCCATGGTTCTCAATAATTTCTTCTGGCATAATATGAAATATATTATTTTTTAAATATTAACAAAACGTTATATATAAAAAATATTTTTGACAACGTTAATAAATTGATCTGATTACCCTGTAGATGTTGACAGCTGTGAGAAGTGGCTGAATTGCAAGAACGACTTCCTCGAGAAATACCTACACCAGGTCCTGACCGAATTACCCAACTGCCCTTGCATCTACCCATCCGAGGTGGTCTACAGTGCTGTCAACATTTTTGATAGGAAGTTACAAAAGACCTATCGTTGGCGAGACGCCAGCGGCCCAAAGGAGAGGCTGGACATTTACAAGCCCTCTGCAAAGTTCTGCGTTCGCTCGATGCTCTCCTTTGACAGCACCACATTGGCTGCACAGCACTGCTGCTACGATGATCACATGAAGCTCATCACTCGAGGCAAAGGGGCTGGAGCCCCCAACCTCATCAGTACGGAGTTCTCGCCGGAACTTCATTACAAAGTGGACGTTCTTCCATGGATCCTGTGTAAAGGAGACTGGAGCCGCTTTCATTCGGTTCGGCCTCCCAATAATGGTCTACTGTGTGTTGAGAACCCGCAGGAAGACGTCTACATGAATGAACTAGAGGAGGCCAGGGAGTACTGATCCAGATCATGGATTTCACATCAAATCAACCAGTGTTTGCTTAATTCTGGAGAGTCCTCTTGAGAGATTCATCTGGAGACTAAATCTTAGATACTGTAACAAACTGTTTTGTACAGCTCAATTGCAACAACACTGGTTTAACATGTTGGTCCAAAGCCCAGATTGGAAGATCATGATGCAATTTTCTGACTTCTTTCTTCTGTGATGTTACGTACGTGCTCCAAACAAAGTTCAGCAAGAGTTCTTCAATGGCATTCTCTGGAACAGGTTCGCTGTATTTTCATTGGATACACGTTTGTTTTCCTTAAGTGTCCTCAAAGACTCTGCTCCATCATTAAAGGAATTCCAGTAAAGCTGCTAGAATTGTGAGATATTCAAAAACGCAACAGAATGCCTATTTTGTTGTCTTTAGACCTGAAGCTCAATCCTGGCCTCGCTCCAATCCGTGCGAGATCAGTCCAAACAAATCAAACACAAGCCGCACCATTCGCAAACCAATTCAACAAATTTCTGAGAATAGTTCTTCTCTTTAGAGTTTGTATATTGTTACTCCAAATATACACAGACTTTGTGCCGTTGGATAGATATTTATACAGGATCATTTGACCTTTGACCTACCTTTTTGCGGAGTGCTGTAGCGGAACAAAATTAGGGAATCTGAGAAGTGATAGGGAACCTTTTTTTGAACTTGCCTTTGAGAAGACGTCCCTCAGCATTGGGAGGCTTGTTTTTTCAAATCTGAAGTATAATTGGATCCCATTCTGTTTTCAACACAACTCAGCTTTGTACTGAATGCAATATGAGACAGCCGCCTGACACCAGTGCAGGGGGCTGTCAGAGCTTGGTTGATGGATTGAAGTGTTCCTGTAAAGGTGAGGTGAAGGTGACACTTGTTGTAAATGAACATATCTTTAAATACAGTGGCTCTTTCAATGTCTCAGTTCATCCTTGAGTCCCAAACAAAGCCTAGAGGCTTACATGGGATGAAGTTTGAAGGACCTAAGCCGCCATTTTCAGCACAAGTGTTGTCATGATCTCTTTGTGAGATGTTGACACGGAATGCTGGTGATTTGATTTCTAAATTCCTGCTGACAGACAACTGTTCCATGTAGCAATAAAAAACCACCTTTGATAATATCTTACATTGTGATTTTAAGCACAGTATTGTCCTATGAAAACTCAGTTCAGTCTTTTTACTAGATAAATGAAAAAGAGTACAATATGTTGCATGGATTTGCTGCTGCAGATGCGCATTGAGTGATGTTGAACCTGTAACTAGAAGTTTCTTGGTTTAAATCCCAGGTTATTTACTGCAAGGTAAAGACTTCTGAGGGTCTTCAATGCAGCTGTGATTCTGAACAAGGTACTTTGATATAAAATCTGCTTGGTTTATCTTAAGATCTACATTCTTTCACCTTTCAGAGCTTCAAAAAGAAAGGCACTTTATTTAAATATCGATATTGGAATATATATGTGTATATATAATCATATATTGAATTATACTTGTACAATTTACTGATTTTATAAAAAATATTATTGTGAAGGTATGAATAACAAATGCTGTTGTTTAAGGATATTGTATGCAATGTAAAATTTTGGCATGTCATTTTTAACTGCAGATTTATCATTGTACAGTATTTATTACTTTTGATTTGGTAACTCATTGCTATGAAGTGGATAATCAAATAATTATATGCACTATATGACTGAGTTATTTGTCTTATAGGGGAATTCTGGTCTGTGAAAAGGAGAGTGCCATACCACAAACCGTTTTACTTCTACATCTTTCTTTGTATTAAACACTCTGTGTCCAGATATAATAAATCTAACTTTGATAATGTCATGTGTGCTTAAATTACAGTGTCCTGGGTATAAACATGTTGTTTAGTTGAAGAGATTTCTTTTGAGTATATGAATTTGTTGAAATTAATACCAGGTGAATTCATAAACTCTCAACAGTCCCAAAATATGAGCAACTTTTTTGAGTAAAATATGTTTTAAAAATACTTTATTGTACTGTTTTAAAGTTTTTATACCGAACATAATGTTAATTTAAAATCCAGAACTTGATTTTGGTCAACCCACACCCTGCTTAAAAGCCGTCTTATTTTTTATCAATAATCTCAAAAATCAAGTGTAAAATGGTTGCACATCTCATAAGGTTTTAAATAGCACAAAAACATGAAGTGTGGACAGCTGTCACAGCAAACGGACACCAGCACCAGTAGGTTTCAATTTGAGCATGATGGGGGTAACCGTAGATTAGTGTTCTCATTTTCCAGGCTGCCTTTAACACATGTGCTGCCTGCTTTTCTCAATTACCAATTAAGAGGAAGAACATTTTGTTTTTGGATGAAAAGAAGCATTAGCTTTAAGTCGAGCTAATGCTAAATGAATTGGACAACTGGCTTAGTATCATGTCTTTATTAGAACTACTCTTAATGTTACATATTAGGTAACAAGATTGAAGCCCTGAAGGGTTTTTGCAGTGATTATCATTGAATAGCAGTCTTTCTGTGTAACTGCCGTCTGCTGCACTAATAATCTAATTGCCTTCACATTAAGCATCGCTTGAAATGCTCAGCCAGGACACAACCTGAACCAAGTCCAAGTCAGGTGCTGCAATGGAGGTCAGTAATCTTCCACCCTCCCCTTCTGTTCTTTGGGAGCCCGATTAGTGGATTTCCTCAGCTGTTTTGTCTTGTCTACCTCAGAAGCATTTTTCTCACTTCAGTGACTGATGCCCTTTTCCTCGTCCTTCAAAAATGGTTGTCAATAACGATGTTCAGGTTGTCTGTCAAAAGCCTATGTAACAATGTATAACAATTGCTATTACTTTTCTAAAAATGATTAGATGATATTCCACTGGATGGTAAAACAAATAAATACCATAGACTCAGAAGCAACCAGCCACAAGTAGGTATGAGAAGAAATGATTCTGGTTAGAATACTTAACAGGTTTCGTTCTTTAACCATTAATGATTCATTACTTTTATGGAATAAATATTTGAGAAGAACCAAAGACTTAAACTACTTCAGTCTGTGTGTATTGAATTTATTTAATACACGAGTTTCACAATTTGAGTTGAATTACTGAAATAAATGAACTTTTCCACGACATTCTAATTTATTGAGATGCACCTGTATAATACCATTGCTAAATTCTAAGATAATGTCAGTAATAAGTACATTCAGAACAGTTCTTGCAAAAGGAGTGTTTACGCTGACTTTCAATGGTTTTCAATCTACTTACAGGTGGCTTCACAAAAAAGAACGGACTCATTAGAGTCATTTGTTCAGGAAATGGTCTTTGACAGATGATGTCACAACCACAATAACTGAAGTGCATTATGGGTGAAACCGCCGTTTTGGAGGTATTCTATGATTGGAGTATTACTGTCTCCTTGTTTGCTTTCTTTCATTGCTGAAATTATATGTATGGAAGGATATTCCGAATTATTTTCAAAAGGAATTGCAAATTGCATTTTCAATTGCGTTTTCCATATGTGTACGCATGAATTGTGACATAATCCAAACGCAACTGCAAATCTTGCATTACCGTTTGAGTTTTCGCGAACGCATAGTGAAATGGAAAAGCAAAGTCCATTTACGAGTTATGAGCCATATTTATATAGCAATATTTAGTCATATTTATATAGCAATATTAATTTCCAAGTCAGCTTTGTCACTCTCTCTGCGCGAGCATGTAACCTGCCAAAATGGAAAAGCAATTCCTTTAGCGTTTGAATTTCCGATGCCTTCCATGGAAACCTGTCAATCAGTGTCAGGGGCGGGACTATACTGGGGCATATTTACCGTATATTAGGAAGTGACTTCATTCACAGACGATTGTGCCGAATGCTGTAAACAATGGAGGTGATTGGTAAAGGCACCGCTAAATGCAGCTGCCCGAACAGACAGTGCAACCCAGGTCTCCTTATATTCTTGGCACCTTACACAATAAATTATTCCGTCGTTTTTACCCCAAATGCAGCGATTATCCCTTGCCGACAGCAGGAGCCACAATCGTACACACACTAGGTCAATATTCACCATTAACCAAACGCTTTTCACCTGTCTCAAGATTTGACTGATGCACGTAAGCAAACAGAACCGTGCAAATCTACACTTATTGACCTATTTTCCACCTTACCTTATATTTTATTCCCCTCTTTTAATTAGTTATGGAGTGCATGTCCAGTGGCGTCATGCCTGCCACAAGATCTGTTGTGTAGCCTACTTTTATCAAACAAATATTTGATTATATATATATTTTTTTTTTTTTTTAAATGGAAAAAAGAATACAATTCCATAGCTAAATGATAACGTCAGTACGTAAATTTTCAACGAGTCTTGCAAAATGAGTGTTTAGACAGACAGGTGGCTTCACAAAAAGAAATACTTATTAGAGTAATTCATTCAGGAATCAGACTTCACTTGTCATGCTCTGTTTTTGATTCACTAAAATTAACTGACTCATTGAAATCTTTTGTTCGGGAGTCAGACCACACTGGTTGAGCAGTTTGTCACTAAAAAAACAAACAAACAATTGGCCAGATTCAATTTGCAATGTTTGCGGCACCTTTAAATGTAAGACAGGAAACCCTGTGAGAGTTTAATATGATATTCCGTCCACAATGTGGACTCCACATTGGTGGAAACATGTGCATGTGAGGCCATTAACTGAACTGAATGTCATCTGGTTCTGGTAATTTTTGTAATCTGAGATCCAACTGTAAATGTGTTCTACCAACAACACCTTCACATATTCTTGAGAAAACTATATAATCTAATTTATTCATTAGTTGCTTGTGGAACAAAAAAACTTTTACAGGAAAAAATAAGTCAGAATTACTTTAAAACATTTACAAAAATCAATAAGCCATCAGTTAGAGTTAGTGGAAACAGTGTTTTAATTGTAGGTGTAATATTTTCAGTTAAATAGGCATTTGGAACCCTTTGAAGTGAACATGGCACCCTCTGGACCTCCCACTGCTCTCGTCGTAATGTTTCTTTTCTATCAGTGGCAATAACAAGCAGAAATTACACTCGCTACACTCGCTCGAGTTAAAACAGAATATTTATTAGAGGTCAGCCCTCCATGGATGGCTCCCACGGTGAACTCAAAGCTTGGCGGCTTGAAACTGGGTGCAGGGAGTCAGGCAAAGATAACTGTACCTGTATTTGGGGTTGTTTGCATAGAAAACACCCCCCTCCCGGAGAACCCCAGGAGGCCAGAGGGATGCCTGCTCTTTGTCCCTCACAACGAGAGGAAACAAAAATAAATAGAGGAGTGAATGGTCACAGGACATTGCTCAAACATAAAGACCATGCTCTAAAGACAGACAACCAAATTGGGTTATTTCATGTACGACTATGGCCTTTGCTCTTGCCCATACATTATGAATAATTAGGAAGTCTATTTCCAAGCATATGTCTTCTCAATGTACTGCAAACCATTAATGCATTAGGAAGCATAATTACCAGAGAACACATAATGGGGAAATGGTTTAGGGGCTCATGAAACAGATCCGTTGAAGTGTAGCTTTACGTTTTTTTTTTTCAAAGATTTTTAAAAAGTACTTGCACTACAAGTCAAAAGTTTGGAATAATTAAGTTTTAAGTTTATAATGTAACACAAGAGTTATATTTCAAATAAATGTTTTTTTTTTTTTAAGAATCTTGAAAAAATACTTAATGGTTTCCACAAACATATAAAGCAGCTATATATACGGCTGGTCTCAGACGATCTTGGAGGTGAAGATGCTGGATGTGGAGGTCCTGGGCTGGTGTGGTTACACGTGGTCTGCGGTTGTGAGGCCGGTTGGATGTACTTATATATATATATATATATATATATATATATATATACAATCTTTGATATATAATCTTTTAATTTTTTTCAGTCACTGAACCTTAAATCTAGAGCCTCCAGTTCTTGTTTTTGCATATATTGCATATATTGTTTGTGATGAATGTAGCAAAATTAGTGTGACGTTTTCTGGTTTATGATGACGTTCATGTCAATGAAAACTGTAGTACATGCTGCTGAATGTCAGGGCAAAAGCATCACTGCAAGCATTGGTGAATGAGAGCAACATTTGAGAGGGGCTTGTTTTACAACCACTTTTGGGGCTATAAATAAGGGAGAGAGAGATCCAAAACAGACCTGAGAAAAGTGAGTCCATATGGGTGCTGGTGGAATGGACCGTGATGAGCCAAGATCAAAGTCTCCTGCTCTGACTGAGTACAGCTCGCAGCACAAACCCTGAACTGCTAGCTAATAGAGAAGTCTGTGTTCTGCTATTGCTTGATTCTGTCCCACTTTATCATAAAGGAATAAGTTAAATTCCTATTTCTAGCTTCTAAGACTTAATGTGTTATCAAAGTGTGTCATAAGTAAACACATTCAGTATTGGATAGGCACGAGTATTTTTGTTACAGTTACATCAATTTAGCGGCCCTAAAATTATGCATGCATCACTATAACTATTGCTAATTTACTATTTAAACAGATTCCAAATCCTTTCACCTGGAGGACGATAACATATACATTTAGTCATTTAGCAGTCGCTTTTATCCAATAGGAAAACAGGAATATATAATATATTACAGGAAATGTTTCACAGGCAAAAATCTCCATTGTCTATTGCCAGTAGTGTAGCGATTTATGAAGCACTGAAGTCACTTTCAAACCAAGCAGCTTTCTGTTGTTCAACGCAGTGAATCCATGTGACCACCTCGAACTAGTTACGAAATCTGTGTGAAAATCATTTGCGTGGAATTCCCGATTGCGTGGGTGGATCCAAAGTCCCTTTCAAGGAAAGTCTGTTCACTTGGCGGCCATATTTGCAACGCCTCTGGGCAGCTATTTCGGGCATCCAAGTCTTATCTAAATGAATGAGGGAATCCTGAAATCTCAAAAACTGCCTTCTGAACTCACAGTTAAATTGCATATTTCAAATCAGCAACAAAATCTGAAATGAACTGCCCCATGAATGTTGTTGCTTATGCTCAAATAGCATTTAAAAAGCTTATTTTTCAGGCTAGACCAACCAATGCACAAGTGCAGTCATAAGCACGAGTCTCAGGTTTCTATGGGAACTGGAGCTTCTAACAGCAGTTGCAGTGACGCAATGACTTTACCAATCAGGGATTGGCTCTTTCATTTAGAAGGTGGGACATACTCCGCTATATTGCGCGTTGCAGTTTCTTCCATTCATAAGTAATAGGAGTGAATGTCTCGGGTTGGTTTCGAGAGGGAACTCCACACTGCGTCCCCTAGGGGGACACTTTGGGGAACAAAATACTCACTATGCCATGCCCCGGTGCATGCCTGTCCACCTGGTGAGAGAGCACAAAATACACTGATTTTTAGCATACACCGATTTAAAGGGGGGCACTCCAATGATGCTTCGGACAGCTAAAATAGCTTTAAGGAAATGGGGAACCCAATCAACACTAATATAAGGAGGGACATCCCATTCAGCCAATTTGGGAACACAACTACAACTGTCCTCAAACAGCTATGTTCCGCCCTGCAGAGTTCAGCTCCAACCCTAATTAAAACTCACCTGCCTGTAGCTTCCTAATAACCCTTCAGACCTTGATTAGCTTGTTCAGGTGTTTGATTAGGGTTGAAGCAAAACTCTGCAGGGCTACGGCTCTCCAGGACCGACGTTCGCCACCCCTGCTATAGACAATGGGCTATATACTTGAAACCATAATGCAGGGGAGACAGCCCAAAGCATGTGGGATTCAGGGGGACCGCCTGCTTGAGAATACCCTGAAATCAAGAGAGGCATCCTAGCATATAAAAAGGAACCTCAGGGGGACAGCCTACTTAAAAGCCCTAGAAAGTGGGGAGGCAGCCCAACCCTGCTACCATGTAGGGAAAAAGCTCTCGACTCAGGGGGAGATCTTATCAAAGGAAACCAGCCTCAACCTGTACATCTTTGACAAATAATTTCCCTAATAGGGAGACTTTATGAGAGCTCGATCCAAGGAACCTGTACATGCGGACTGAACAGAGGAGCAAGGAACCCTGCTTCAATATTCACATACTCTCGTGAGGGACATCTCGCTCCATCTGGGCAGCTAGTCAAAGGGAACTGTCCTCAGACAGTTATCAACTCTGATGATGTTACAGGTGGGCCACCGAAAATATGCTGGAGGCAGCCCAACCTGAGAAGTTGCTAAGAAGAGAGCAAAGAAGCCAACCCAAAATCACTGGGGAGGGGCATCTTGCTTCAATTTTCATAAAAAGGGGTAGCCATCAAAGGAAACTGTTCTCAATCAAGTACATCTCTGATAGACATCCGCTTAGGAGGCACGCACTAACTGAAATGTTTCCTAAATGTACGTAAACAAATGGCTCCTGAAAATAAGTTTATGACGTGCATTACAGCCACCCTCATATACGTCCGGGCGCTCTGCGGCATCTTGCTTCAATTTTCATAAAAAGGGGTAGCCATCAAAGGAAACTGTTCTCAATCAAGTACATCTCTGATAGACATCCGCTTAGGAGGCACGCACTAACTGAAATGTTTCCTAAATGTACGTAAACAAATGGCTCCTGAAAATAAGTTTATGACGTGCATTACAGCCACCCTCATATACTTCCGGGCATAATGACATTACGGGCTGTGCGGGCCAATGATTTGGAGTGTTTTCACACGTGCTTTAGACACCAGTCATGCTGATGGCATCCCTCAAAGTGTCCCCTAGAGGACGCAGTGTGGATCTGTCTATCGGCTTTGTTAATAAATACTAATCTGACACATAATTCACACAAAACGAGACAAAATACACATCTGTTGAGCAGAAAATGACCAGCCACAGTCAATCAACTTTCATAGACTTATACACTAGTTTGCTGGGTGTGAAATGTTCCAGCCATTAGCACATTGCTGTTTGTTTGCATTACAGCCACTTCCCAGAACTGATATAATTTATTCCCTGGCATGCTGGGTAGGTTCCAAGAGCGCTCTGAGTCTGAAACTTCAGATAATATGAATGACATATGCCTGAAAGCTTTGCTCTGTTACATCCACGAACGTCGCTGCATGAAAAGTCTGTGAAAACAGACCACCAAATTTGTGACACGGAGCATTAGAGAAACAGCAACACAAGCCACATTTAACATCTGATGTGAAGAGAGCTTGAGCAATGGTGCGTCATTGCTAATTCATCACCAATTCGCTTTGAAAAGGGTCGATCCAAATATGATTTGAAAGAACTGCCTGCTGGTGGACATCTGTATGGTGGCATTAAGCACATTACTAATTCAACACATTACTAATTCAGAGGGATCCGGGGCTAAATGGACAAGGAAATGCAGCCAAACATATGTAGACCACATTGGCGTCCTTGGAAAAGATGAGGAATCATCAGCAGATGTGTAGACCATTGAGGGAAAGTGAATAAAGGGAAAACATTGGGGTTAATTGCATCAAGATTCGTTATATGTCATATGTCATAAAGAATGTCCGATTCAAGCTAGAAACTTGTAATGTTTAGCAATCTAATGTTTAGATAATGCTTAAAGGGGTCATATGATGCGATTTCAATTTTTCCTTTCTCTTTGGAGTGTTACAAGCTCTTGGTGCATAAAGAAGATCTGTAAAGTTGCAAAGACTAAAGTCTCAAATCCAAAGAGATATTCTTTATAAAAGTTAAGAGTTAACCACGCCTACCTAAAACGGCTCGTTCTAACACGCCCCCACATATCTACCTCACTATGTGGGAAGATTTGCATAACACCCCCCAAATGTTCACGCAAAGAAAGAAGGCGTAACTTTTATTCTCACTGTACAGGCTCTCTGTGTTAAATGCACGTTAGAATTATATTAAATAATGATAACTAAGAATTTGACTTTTCAAAATTAGGTCTTCCTTAATTTGGCCTCCCACCTGTTTGTGCGACATTTCTTTTTCTTTTTTTTCAGAGGCGTTAGCTCAGTGGTGCATTAGCCAGCTCATGAAAGAGGAGCTACTGTATGTGTACAGACAGCATAAGCACAGGTCCGCTGCCAGTGCCTGGTGGTTAACGCCATGTTTACTCTTAGACCAACAGGAATCCCAGATTTCCTTAGTGCTTCCTGCAGCGGAGCCACAAATGCCTATGAGCAGTCTATACTGGCCACCAGGTCTCTGTCCCTTACAAAAAGAGCAGTGTACATGCATATTTGTGCTTGTGCTTTATGTCCAAATATCCTCACAAAAACAGGCTTATATGGCTGATACATGCATATGAAAAGCCTTCATTCTCCCAGATTGCTGGATTAAAACCAAGGATGTCTGCGAAGCCTGGAGAAAGACAATAAAACTGTCACTTGCTGAACATTTTCAGTCATTTTTAGGGGGGGGGATTCAGTGGATATGTGTATTAATGAATTTTAGCCATGACCCTGCTGGCCTGTTCACAGCTGAGGCTGATTTGGGCTTTATCGGTTTGGGATTTCAGCTCAGGTTCATTCTTCCAGAGGCACAAATAAAACTAATAACAGACAGATCAGTGAGCCTTGATTATCTGCAATTGTTCCTTTACACTAGTTTTTGCCCCGCTGTTGTCATTTCCTACTCCTTATTTAACGTCATTCTGTCAAATAAAAAACACATGATGTGACCCCAAGAGCTCAAGTATGAATTTGGATGTACTTAGGATAGATTGGTATATTGGCCAGACCAGTTAATCAAAAACATTCGTTGGCCTTGTATCATTTCCAAAATCTACCGACAGCCTTGTCAAAGTTCTCAATGTTTTTGTTTAAATGCATATTATGTAAAACAATGGTTTTACTTTAATTCAGCAATTTAATAGGATTGATTTTCTTTTTTATGCCTTATTTTCTAAGAGCTAAATTTTGAAGTTTGGAAGTCAAAATTTTGAAGTTTTAAAATCATTAAATGCCAGAAATGATAGAAAATTTGTTGTATTTATTTATAATTATAACAATAATAATAAAAAAAATTTCTTTTTATATCTCATTTTCTAAGAGCAACCGATGGGTTTAAAAGATCGTCCTTCCTCAACCTACACATTACTCCACTTACCAACTGACCAAAATGACCAATATTTCCAATTTGTAAAACAACCTTAAATTGCAGGTCTTTCTCTTCTAAACCCACAGTAATTGCTGGCTACCCAGACTTTTGTAAGAACCTCTTGTTTTCAGACCAGATTCTGAGGTCTTAGAGAGAATTCACAAAATCCCAGAGTGAACCATCGGAGCGGCTTGAACTCAGTCTCTCGGGGTCAGTCTATTGTCTGCTGCGCATTTGGTTCTTCATAAAACCTCTACCAGCAGATGTTATCACTCACTTGGGTAGGGTATCTCAGCTATTCCCATTCACAGAGCACAATAGCAGAAGATAACTCACCTGACAATGCAATGCTATGATTGCTACGGATGGCCGTAAAGCCAGATCTTTCATTGTTCAATAGTAGAGTTAACCAAATGTTTGCTGCTGGCTCTCTATGCACGGCGCCACATCTGCTGAGCTCCAAGGTCCTTATGACTGTTTATTTTCTTTACGGATGCTTTCTAGTCCTGTGTTTAGTGAGCTTTTACAGCCTCCAAAGGGCAACCCTTGGTCCGTGGTGCTTCAGACATGAATCTGACCACTCAAAAAAGTGTGTGTAGCTCTTGAGAAATCTTTTTCAATCAACCAGAAAGCTTACTCATGAGAACTCGGTATTGCGCTGTGGTTTCTAAGGTATTCTGGGTGGTTTCTAGGGCATATCAAGGTGATAGAATGTTCCAAGTGGTTGCCGGGGCGTTACTAGTGATTGCTAACTATTCTGGGTAGTTCCAAATCCAGGTGTTTGCTAGGGGGTTCTGGATGGTTTGTGGGGAGTTGCTATGTGGTTGCTAAGGTGCTCATGGTGGTTGCTAGAGTGTTCTGGGTGGTAGCCATGTAGTTGAGCAATAATAATAATGTTTTCCTTAAGGTAAAAGTTTGGTTATAACACATTTCAGCCCATCAAGGATTATGGCAGATGTGTTTATCACAATTTATAACTTTTATGGTCAGCCTGTATCTTTGCCAGCTATGCAATGTTAACCTGCTGTTAACTTGGGGGAGGGGTTGGGTCCGAGCCCTAAATCGAGTGTTGGGGCAGTAGCCACGTTGTGCTCCAGGTCTCTGGAGGGGGCAGGTCCTCAGGAAGGCCCCAAGCTGTGAGTAAACAGCTGTATGTAGGATCGCCTGGCGGTCTGGAGCCAGCCACAGACACTTACTCCCACTTACTGACCCGTTTGTGTCAGTCACCCCAGTCCTATTAATAGACAAGACTACAGCCATACACACACTTCTGAATGGAAAAACGTTAGGCACGACAACAATGGACCTTCATCAGATTTGTGTTTCATGGTCTGGTAGACCACACTACTGTTCAAAAGACTGGGGTCAGTCAGATTTCATTTGATTTTTTAAAGAAATTAATCATTTTATTCAGCAAGGATGCAACAAAAGTGACAATAAAGACATGGCCTGATGAATGGATGAATGTACAAAATGATGTGTCCACTGTGATGAGCAGTGACACATGGCAGTGAGAAACGCTCCAGCGCCTCTCCAGAACTGCACGATCTGGGTCTGTGGTGATCAACCTTTTGATAAGAGGACAGAGAAACGTGACAGGAAATGGGAGTTGTTCAGGTTCAGCTTCACTTAAAGCTTGCTAGAGGAGAGCACTCACTAGTGTCCCATTAATTGACCATAATTACCAGGAAGACAGAGTGACTCATGTGAGATTTGAAATGGGTTCATGTTGGGGTGACATAGTTGTTCTGATTTGAGATGGCTCGAAGCAACCCACTGTACATCCTACAGCCACATGGTCTATCCGTTATAAGAGGGGCAGTAGTCAAACCTTTCAACATTTGCTGATTTTACATCATATATAATAATCATTGTGTCATTGTCTGGAAAATGTATTCCATACAGAAGGCGGCTCAGTTTTCAGTCATGAAGTTTTCCGCTTCAGATGTCATTTGATCTAATGTGATCCATAAGGAAAATAAATACCATTTTTAAATGTGATGACAGGATTTTTTTTTAAATGCACACTCTAAATCTTCTTGACAAAGGGAAGGATGATCAGAAGCACCATATGGGTGGCAGACTATTATTAATATTTAATTCCCATGACTATTAATGGCGGATTCTGGTAATATATAAGACAAGATTCTGGTAATATATAAGACAAGAGACCAATCAGTTTCATTAGTAAAGTGCAGATCATTCATCTGTAAAAAAAAATAAAAAAAATAAATAGCAGTCTAATGCATACAGTAGCTAACCAGGAGTTATATTAAATTAAGATTAATTATGTATTATTAGTTATTTAAAGTAAATTATTTTAATTAATTTAAAAACATGGCAATTTAATAAGTTAAAAAGCTCTTAGTATTAAAATCGTGCATCGCTGGACTGTTCTTATTAATTAAATTCACAAAAGCAGGTCATTTCTTAATCTCCCAAACTATATTATTATTCAAAGAACATTAGCATTATTATATATTTGTTCATTTGCAAACATTAAACAATATACAGTTAAGTTTGTATAATCCATAAATCAAGGAAAAAGAAAAGGAGGGGGAAAAAGAAAATTAACTATAAAATGAATAAAGAAAAGTAATTATTAAATAATGAAAAATAATTATTGTAGTGCAACACTGCCGTCTATTGGCATTACATGGTTACACTCACTACATACATTTATTTTCTTAAATCAATTAACTAATAATGCCAGTAGGTGTCACTATAACACCACATTTAATTCATTTGAAATCAACAGTCGGTCTAGCACTCTTTGGCTCACTGTTTTTAATATTAAAAAAAGGCCTTAACTCTGTCTCTCTCTCTATATATTTATGATTACACATATACACATTTGTTATAATAACCATAATTATATAGTGACTACTTTAGACACATGCACGTCCTGAGAAATCTACTAAAATGACATTCATCTCTCCATTGCTGCTTTGTTTAACAGGGAGACCTGCTCTGTAAATGATGTGTTTCTGGAGGCAGAGAGCTAAATTACTTTTCAGAGGGATGCCAACTTTGTAAAGGAAGTTGGCAGAGATAGGCTGGCACTACCTACGTGATTGAATGCTCAGCATATCAATGACCTTGTTCAAAACAGAGCTGGAATTCAGCACACAAAGACACCATTATTCCAATGAGAACAATGTCATCTACCCACATTTGGATAACACAACTTATTTAGCTCCTGTTTGGATTTTAAGAGGAATACATCAACTACAAGCAAACTACAAAACTTTTTTTTTTAAAGACAAAGCCCTGATTAAATACAACATTTTATCCTCAAGCTAAAAATGCTGCTTAAATATAGCCTAACTCTTGAAAAGAAAAAGCACTTTACATTAGTACTTTACATTACATTTCCATATGATTAGAAAATGTATTTTAAAAAAACAACAACTCTTCTACACACTGCTGATACCATGCAGGCTGCTTTAAAACACACATTTATACTTTGTTGTGTTACTCCAGTAATAGTCAGTGTCACATTGCTAAAAAATATTTGGGGGATTGTAAAAATAAGATGTTTTTTCATGAATAAGATGAGGCCCCAGCGAGGATCGAACTCGCGACCCCTGGTTTACAAGACCAGTGCTCTAACCACTGAGCTATGGAGCCGAAGTGCTGCCGGATGTCTAGCTATAATAATATATAACTATCTATATAATAAACTACGAAAATACTACGAAAAACAGTAAAAAGTGCTATTATACTAGTACGATAAAATGTAATATTGCTCCAAGATATTTCATTTTCATGTATTTCTATATATCTTTTTTAATGGCGTATTTAGCTACAAATGTTTACCAAAGTAAACGAACCAACAACAAAACGAATTTGCTACAAAAAATATCTAACTAACAACTTTAGAGAAAATATAAAGAAGACGAAGAAGAACAAAACAACTAGAATGGCCAGTTGTTGTGTGTGCCCTATTCACAACAGGGAACTAACGTTAGCTAGTTTTAAAGTGATGGTACAAGATTGTAATACCATGGTAGCCTACTTTGACAGATCATATATGAATACCATATTCATATACAATGGTATTTATATTGTACTCCAAAGTACTTCAAAATACACAAAGCAACCTATCCAAGACATTAAAAGGGATTCACTCAAAAATGAAAATTGTCATAATTTAGGCTACTCAGCCTCAAGTTGTTCCAAACCTGTATGAGTTTCTTTCTTCTGTTTGAACACAAAAGATGATATTTTGAAGAATGTGGATAACCAAACAGTTGACGGAAGTCATTGACTTACATAGTATTTTTTCCCATACTAAGGAAGTCAATGGCTACCGCCAATCATTTTCATTTTTGGGTGAACTATCCCTTTAAGTTGTAAGTGCTACATGCTGTTTTTCTCATTACGTTTTGTGTTGTTAATCACAAAAACGTTATCATTCTGAATTTATTTGTGAATGAATGATGGTAAATTAACTGTTACAAAAGTTATGCAATGACGTCATATATTGGATAGCATAACTTCATTGATTCAGACAAATTAAAACATCCACATAGGTCTATGTATTTGAGCATCAAACCATGAACATGAATGCGTATTTACGATAAAAATTAAACTCAAATGTCACATTTTATTATAGTCCATATGTCTTCTGTATTGTAAAGATGAGGTAGACCTAAGTGCTACAACTAATAACAAAAAGGTTGTTTCAGAACTTTTCAGATTACTCCAGGCCTGAAACTGAATTTCCACATATCACTCCTGCATCTTCGTAGTGAGCGCAGTTGTGTGTACCAATCCCAGCGTGCTGACAGTCCAAGAGAGTTTCCTCTGTCCCCTCACACTGCACATCATCCAGAATAATCTTCAGGCTCGTCCCCTCTCCAAACTCAGCGTGCTTGGCAGCCTTGAGTGCATGGAGGAACCCGAGCTGTCGGCAAACCACTATGGCATTCTTGGTATTCCAGAGATCATCACAAATGGTCCCCCATTCCCCATTGACATATACTTCTACCCTTCCCTGATCCCTCCGACCTTCTCCATCCCCGACCAACCTCACTGCTCCGTTCTTTTGCTTGCCCTTCCTGCGTCTAGCCTTCCTCTGCCTAGATGTCCTGAGGGGCTTGGGTGTAGTTGGGGTGAATGGTGTGGGGGTGATCTGCTCGTCCTGCTCTCTTAAGCTGTCCAGCAGCTCTTGAAGCCAGTCTTTTGAGCCAGTGTCAGGAGGTTCCTCTAGATTTGAGAGTCTGGGATGCTTTGTTGGAACATGGACTCCTATTAGTGCTGTGAAAAGAGGGATTTTCTCAAAAATCAATGACACAATCAGGTTGTTATAGAGAGCCGCAGGAATGAGTCTTAAAACTCGGAAAAGAGTTGGTATTTTTGAACTTCGGGTTCCATCATCCCATGGTAACGCTAACTTCCGGCTTGGCCTACAAAAATACATCATCCCTGTGGCAATCTATTACATATTTGGCTAAAAATGAAATATTTTGAGCACATAGGCACATAGCTTGATGACAAAAACACTGTTTTGGATGTACAGATTTACTAGATCTCTTAAAAAAGCAGCCAACTTACTTTCCTTTGGCTTGAATTGTATAAGATTGCTCCTAACACGAACTGAAAGTGGCTCATAATGACATTTTCCTGTGGGTGCACGTCTGTAATAAAGCAGGGAGAGCATTTTAATAATTTCTTTAAATGAATATTCTGGGTTCAGTTTACATAATTTGTGGCCTAATAATGTTGATTACCACAGAATTTATTTCAGCTTGTCTCTTGTTTTCTTTAACAGAAGTAAAAATCCAGTTTAAGGTGAGACTCTTACAATGGAAGTAAATGGGGGCCAGTTTTTAAAGGATTAATTAAAAAAATGTGAAGCTTAGAATTGTATAAAAAGCACTTATATTCTGTTAAAACTTGTGCATTATTTGAGCTGTAAAATAGTTCTCGCCATTTTTACGGCTGTTTTAGGGTTTTAGGTGTTACGTTGTCACAATGTAGTTGTAAAAATGGAGGTAGCTTTACACAGAAAAAGGTTAGTAATTACATTTTTAGACTTAAATCATGTTACTATGCATATTGTTTACATCTTGTGGCTATATTAAAACAGGGAGTATTTTAACATTATGGATTGGTCCCTTTCGTTTCCTTTGTAGTGTTTCACTGTAACCCAGATTTTGGCCAGTTTTTTTTTTATAAGAAAGGGAGGAACAAGTCAAAATATTGTCATGAGAGAGAGATAGATAACAGCAGCAGCACATATTGCTGCCAACACAGCCTTTTCATCTTTTGAGAGTAAAGTCTGTTAAGAGGCAACACAAGCTGATCTTTGCACACCATGAGACTACTTCATGAATGATAAAAAATGAATACCTTGAGGGATCAACAATCTTGTACACAACACCTGTAGGAGATGTCGCACTCGGTATTTCAGTAGACATGAAATAGAGTTCACCTGGTCACAAATAAAAACAAAAAACAACCAAGTTAGATTACATTACCTATTTATCAAATTATTATAAAGCTCTAAAAAGAATTTTGTACACTAGGAGGCGATAATAACTCTTTTATGTAGTATATAAAGTGTGAAAAAGGAACATATAGCATTTCTGGGTACACACCTGCTTCATCCTCTGCAAACGAAATGATGTACGGATAGTAATTGTTGATGAGCCCTGGAAATGAACAAGTCAGACCCACTCCCATGCAAATCTCACTGTATTCCCAACTACGTGTGTTTCTGTTTTCCTTTAAACTCATCAGGCGTCTGTGGAAATTCATACAGTTCATACATTTAAAAGAATGTTTGTCATTTTTAAAAAGTATTAGTTAAAGGGGTCATATGATGCTGCTAAAAAGAACATTATTTCAGCGAGAATAAAAGTTATGCTTTCTTTCTTTGCGTGAACATTTGGGCGGCTTTATGCAAATCTTCCCACATAGTGAGGTAGGTATGTGGGGGCGTGTTCGAACGAGCCGTTTTAGGTAGGTGTGGCTAACTCTTAACTTTTATAAACAATATCTCTTTGGATTTGAGACTTTAGTCTTTGCAACTTTACAGATCTTCTTTATGCACCAAGAGCTTGTAACACTCTAAAGAGAAAGGAAAAAATGAAATCGCATCATATGACCCCTTTAGTTAAAAAGTATTAAGTCATTTTGAAAAGAACTTAGACCTCAGGTATTATCACAACAATAACACTAATCAATAAGAATTTAATAAGGTCAATAAGAATGTTTTATGTTTTTGAATGAAGTATTTTATGCTCACCAAGGCTGCACTTATAAAAACTATAATATTGTAAAATATTATTACAATATAAAATAACTGTTTTCTATTTTATGTATATTTATTCCTGTGATGGCAATGTTGAATTTTTAGCATTATTACTCCAGTCTTCAGTGTCATATGATCCTTTCACAAATCATTCTAATATGCGGATTTGGTGCTCAAGAAACATTTCTTATTAATATCAATGTTGAAAACAGCTGCCCTGCTAAAAGCGTGAATTTTTTTTTATTTTTTATTTTTTATTATTTCTGATGTATAGAAAGAGTTCAAATGAACAGCATTTATTTGAAATATAAATCTTTTGAAACATAAATGTCTTCACTGTCACTTTCAATCAATTTCAATCATTTTTTCTTGCTGAATAAAAGCATTAATATTAAAAAAGACTTTTAAATGGTATGTGTGTGCATATATGTCAATACGTACCCACTCATGAAGTCTCCAAATATGTACATGCCATTTAAATTGGGATTTTCACAGCCTCTGTAAACATATCCACCTGTGACGGATTTACCCATTTTGTGTGGATATGCGTAAATTGGAAGAACATCATCTAGAAGTAAAAAAGTACATAGTGTAAAAGACTTCATGGGTTGAAAAGGATACTTATCCATCCATCCATCCAATCACAATTCATTACTTTTATTCCAAACATTAAGAATTGGAAGGACTGACTTTGGGAGTAACTGTATTCCCACCTAAAGAGCTGTTGGCACAGAGTTTTTTGTCGTAACAAGAGAAGCCCTCTTTTGCTCTCCAGCCATAATTCCGGCCCTTCTCCACAATGTCTACTTCTTCATACTTATTCTGGCCCACGTCCCCACAAAAGATTCGTCCTTTTCCTTCCTTGGTTATCGGATCTCCTCGGTCTACCGAGCACCTCCACATGTTCCTCACCCCATAGGCAAACACCTCCGGACGAGCATTGGGTTCATGCACAAACGGATTGTCCGGTGGGATTCTATACAGTGGCCCCCTTTCGTTGTCATCTACATCAATGCGCAGAACCTTTCCCAAAAGGGCAGATCTAGCAGTAACATCCAGATAAGAGAAGAACAATTATTATAGGCAATCTGTCCTTCTTGCACCAAACTGAATTTAGCTTCTTGTACAATATCAGAGTTGAGTTCCAGACTAATCATCTTAACTTACTTGTTCTGTGCATTTCCGAATTTCCCAAATGGATCTCCTGCCATTCCACCATCCCCAGTAAAGATATATAAGTATCCATCATCGGCGAAGAGAAGCTGTCCACCATTGTGATTAGAAGCAGGTTCATCGATCTCCAAAATGATTCTGAGGGGACATGAAGACACAGGGAGTATTGGATGCTCTGAACTCAATATGAAAGCATAGGGTCAAAATAAAACCGCTCACCTTTCCGAACCGTGGTCAACCACGTTCATATCCGTAGAAGAGATACGGAACTCACTGATACGAATTCTCTCATCAATGCCCACCTCAACAGAGTAGTAAACATACAGCTTCCCATTGTATTTAAAGTCAGGGTGAAAGGTGAGTCCCAAAAAGCCTCTTTCATCACCTTCCCATGGAGATGTCAGCACAGCCTTAGTGATGTTTAGAAATGGCTTTTCAAGCTTTGATCGATCTGGAAGATATACCCAGACCAGGCCAACTTGTTCAGCAATGAAAAACCTGTGCGTGCCATCATTGGCATGAACCATGGCAAGAGGATTTCTAAGTCCATTGGCAACCTCCTCCAAACACAGCTGCAAGCAGCCGTCAGAGTCTGCTGCGGTGCGGCCCAGATTTTTAGTCAACCGTTCATTGCTCAGCAGATGAGGATAGCAGTAATCTGGGTCATCCAGCTCGAAGTACTGACAAAGTCTGCGCTGGTCATGCTCAAGTTCTGGAAGACGTGGATCGTCAGACAACAAGGTAAGAAAGGATCTGCACTTGGAATGGAATTGAGAGCAGTAGTCCGGGCAGAGTCCAGGTATGGTCCGTAAGGGTGTGCTGGGGACTTCGGCATCAAAAAGGTGAGCAGCGTATGGAGAGCATTCCTGAAGAAAAGAAACAGGAAAAGTGGGGGATGTAACTGAATTGCGATGGCCTCAAGCAATGGATTTGACAAGTCATGTCTGCTTTCCCACATTCAACAGTCTGAGAAACCACAACCACTTTAACCACTTAAGTCCCCATGTGACCCCTGTTTGCTAGCAATTGCTATGGTGTTATGTATACTGTATGTGTGTGTGTGTGTATATATATATATATATATATATATGGGGTGCACATAAGTTTTGCAGTTTGTTTCATGAGAGCACCAGGAGATTTAGTTTGGTGCTCACACTGCACATAGTGTGACTCATTAAATATAACTATAAAAATTAAATAATTAATAATAGTGATAATAGTATTACTGCACTTTATTTATTTTGTATTTTTAAATAACATAATAAACTAAATCATAAAGAGTGTGATAATACTGTTATATTTTTTAAATAAAAAGTGAATATTACATAAAAATACAATTATTTTATAATACACTTCAAAATACAATGATAATATTACATTTGTTCATTTTTATCAATTTTTTTACTTTTTTTTTTTTAATGAATTTTCATTATTTTCAAACCTAAAATCAGCATGCTTTTATTTTGGCGGGTTGCCGGCAAGTAAACATATGCGCTGCTACTTATCGCTGCTGAGTGAAGCGCGTCAGTGAACGAAATGTAAGGTTTGCGTTTTGCTGTGAAACCGGCAGCACATAACTTTGATTTACGCATTCAGTTTGAATAGAAATCGTATACAGTATTACAGTTAGTCGATATATAACGGTGATAGCAACTGTCAACCATGTCGGTACGCAAATGAGCACAGTCTGGACTTATTTACGAAGCGCATTTTTTTGACGCGCATGCGCACCACTTATGCGCACACCTGTATATATACAATATGTTTTTAATAAGAAATTAATACTTTTATTGATCACGGATACATTAAATTAGTCAAAGACTGTTTTGGTTTCTACAAAACCATGTATTTTGGTTTCTACAAAAAAAAAAAAAAAGTTTTATGTTTTTCTGTTTTAAATATGCTCTTTGTGCGTTCATTTACATGACTGGTCATGTATATGGATTTTTTAACCATTGCTGGTTCAGTTTTGTTCATATTGGCCAAAAGAGATTCCTCGTGATTACTAGTGACATTCATTTGGCTCCTCACCAAACAACAGTATTTCAACTCAATGGCAACGCTGGCAGGCAGACTGTTGGGAACCATCGTTTACAATTTATGGCTGCAAATTGCGGTAGGCTACGTGTTGAGAGGCGAACATATAATGGTTCGAGTACATTTACAAGCAGAAGAAAAAATGTGTTTCAAAAAAGTTTCAGATTTGTGCTGTCGACCAAACTTACCTGACAGAGCAGATCTTGAACATACGCTGCACAGTTCGAATATCCATAATAATCGAAGTTATCCATTATCCGATAGTATTTTGCCATCAGCTCTTGGTCTCTGGCATAGTCACAGCAGCCTAAGTATTTATACATCTGACAGAACTGAAGTTCTTGTTGAGGCTGAAAGGGAGGTGTAAAATCCAAACACTGCGGATGCAGGAACGCAGGCGCGACCCAGAACGCCAACAAATAAAACAAAACAAACGGCGATTGCCATATATGGCCGAAAATATCGCAAAAGTACCACATAGCGCTCAAATCCTGGCGCACAACTTCAGATATATGGAAGTAAAAGTTATGCAATGGCGAGGATAGCCTACTCTGCGTGTGTCCTCGCTGACTTATGTAGTCGTGCACTTTGCTCTGATTTTAATTATCAACCATTTCCAAACAAATTCACGTCTTATTTACTGTGTAGCGACTAAACACGAATCGCAGATCGGTTGGACCTGTATCATACTAAACCATCTTCTCCATGTTTGAGTTACGAGACGTGTCTGACATCCTGAGCAGATGTGAGACACACACACACAGGTCCAAACCGCAATTCTCCAATTGTAACTCATGTCTAACAGCAAACGTGTGTTATGTTGGAGTTCGCCATAGGAACGATCAAATTGGCTCATTTCCACAGCTTTAATGTGTAGTTTAACCCTTTAAAGCCCCTCTTTAGCCCAAAACCTACTTAACATTAAATATGATCTTAACATGTTTCAAATTGCTGGAGTGAAATTGAACAAATCAACTTTCTGAAAAGTGCATGTCTGCAGAAAATATTAATTATATTTGTGCATTGAGTTTTCATGTCAGGTCAGACTAACACACTGACATAATTTGAAGAGAAAATAGTGGATTAAATTAACAGTTGTTATTACATAAACCAAACAGAAAGTAAAGTCCCCTCAACAGAAAATGAGGCTTAGAGCACTAGCTTTGAATGTGTGGAAACAAAACAGTAATCTTTGTTCCATCTGTTCTTTCTGTTATGTAATCATAGTTTACCAGTAGTATTTCAAACACTTGGATACTCTCAGTTTGTACTCATGTTCTGTTGAAATAAGCTTTACTTCCTTACTGTTTGGTGTATCAGTGTGTCCTGTTAAAATAAATATAAATAAAATAAAACAGTACTTCCAAAATAAAACGTTTTTCTACCTGCAGTAAAACAGTAATCTTTGTTCCATCTGTTCTTTCTGTTATGTAATCATAGTTTACCAGTAGTATTTCAAACACTTGGATACTCTCAGTTTGTACTCATGTTCTGTTGAAATAAGCTTTACTTCCTTACTGTTTGGTGTATCAGTGTGTCCTGTTAAAATAAATATAAATAAAATAAAACAGTACTTCCAAAACAAAACATGTTTTTCTACCTGCAGTTTTTTTTTGTCTGACCTAATTAAAACCCAGTATAGTGAAATAGTTATATTTTTGAACTTTTCAGAAAGGTGATTATTATCCAGGATAGTAACATTTTTGTTATGTTTTGAGTCAGTGTGACCCCAAGTATGAAAATATGTAAAGCAAATAAGACAACTGGTTGTGCGTAGTGTATGCACAAACTAGATATGAATGTTAATTGTATTTAATCTTTTTTATATATATATCTGAATGAGCATGCAGACATGAAGCTTCAATCTTGTTTGTAATCAGTTCTAGTATTGTTTAAGGAGTTTGGGGTCTCTGAATGACTTTTTAACCCCTGTATTGGAAACATTTTAGAAACAAAAGTAGCTGCATACTGGTTAATGGCTGTTATTGTGCAGTTTGTCTGTTTCTAGTTTATTTTCCTGATGAAATAATAGAATCAGGTTATGTAAGCTAGAATTCCCATGGATACTATTGATATTATGTGTTGGTGTCCGCAGTTTATTTTTTCATTTTGAATGTTTTCTGCAAGCTCTTTGCAGTCTCTGGTTCAGTTCCAGCCATTATGTTTGTTTTTGTATGAATCTCTCATCAGCTCTTCTGCTATTTCAGCTGATTAATTAATGGCTATGTCATGTTGATACCATGTAACAATTACTGATGTGAGCGTAAAGTAATTTTAGACACTAGATGGCGATGTGTTCACACCACAACCCTAGAAGACTCCAAATTCAGTACCCACGCAGATTAAGTGGGATCTGCTTTTAAAAGGCTTAAGTGATTTCTGATCATTTTATATTTAAATTTTCTTATACATTCATTTACATTACAGGATGTATTAACATATGAATAGGCAATTGTCTGATGTTGCTCTAGTCTTTAATATCCACTTGAATGTTCCATGCTTCATTGTTTAAAAATAGGTCAAAAAAATGTAACAGAAAGTTATTATTAACGAAATTAAGCCCCATTTGAATTCTCACAGCAAGCTTGGTGGCTATTTTTGGAGCTACATTCACATAAAAATTATGAACTGCTTTTGGGACCAGAATTTTACTTATTTCCTATTGGCTTTAACATGCCTACCACTCGTTTGCTTGTTTTCAACCCTATCAAGTGTCATTCACGCATCTCAAGTGGTGCAAGCAAGTACTTAGTAGTGCTATAAATACCACCACATTATTGGTTTTATACTTAATGTGTCAATGACGTTGCCAATGAATAGTTGTACAGTTCTTTTATGCTTATTAAACTATTTGTAATCTTATCTGGATGAGGTCATGTGTTTCAATTGGGGATCATGGTACTGAGAAGCCCCTGGGCAAATGTCTTTTGAGACCCCTTATTCCATGTTGCCCCTAGCAGCAGAGCCCTTTTCTTACTTTAATCTACATGGGCATTGTAGCATTAAAAACTGTGAATGAAAATGTGTTTTGGTAGGCTTACATTCTAAAATAGTAGCCAGGGTCCTAGGCCATGGGCCCCTATGGACAGTTTGTGCTCTCTGTGAGGCCAAGGGGCCCTAATGAAATTCAATTCTGTATCTAATATCTTAATGTTAATTTACATTACATGTAATTTATTGTTGAGGTCGTGCCTGAAACTGGGTCGGGATGGATCAATCACAGTAATTTTATATTACTGGATAGCGCATTTCTAAAACAATTGTAATGATGATAATAATAATAATAATGAGTGCAGATTTCCATTTTATTCAGAAATCCTTCAACATTATTTTAATACTTTAACTTTTATGTGCATAACCAGCTTACAATATTGTGTATTCTGAATCTCCAAATGTCTTTAACGGCTAATCATATTCACACGTGCAAGTGGAAAAAAACTTTCTTTCTTTCTTTCTTTCTTTCTTTCTTATTTATGTTTGTTTTCAGAAACACTCAGCAAGTTCCTCAATCAATGTCAAATACTATTTTAGTGCATTTTATCCCAATGTTGTGTTTCCTTTTTATTCACAATATATATCTCAGTACAGTTTTTTATATATAAATATACACATTTTCCCGTATACATGTCTAGCAGGACAAAAACGTGATATTTGAGTGCAGCTAAAAGGTGAATTGGGGTTTTTGAGTCGTCAAGCGCCCCCTATAGGAAGAGCTAGTAACTTTAGCAGGCAATGCGGCGAAAGCGTCGCGTACTGATGCGCAAGTACAGGCGCATTTTCTCACCATTCATCAACCTCAGCGGTTGGATGCGCGGCCGGAGAGTCACATCAAAGAGGAGATTCCAGCTGAAATAAACATGAAATAACGACAGAAGAGGAATTTATATCAAACGCGGCATAGTGTTTCCTGATCTGGGTCAGTTACGGTTTTTTCGTTGCGGAGTTCTGCTTTTATACCTCGAATAAACTGGATTAATTTTAATTATGAGTTTAATATTGCTTGCTACGTTTTCGCGAAGGAGTGATTAGAAAATCGTGACCAGATCTCTCGCGTCAGACCACTTTAAACGACAGGAATATGGCAAAAAATATTGTAGACGTCCCAATGGATGATTTAAGTAAGATATCGGATGAAGAACTGCTTAAATGTAGCAAAGAGGAGCTGCTTAGGAGACTCCGAAAAGTGAATAGTGAAAAGATCAACTTGATGGTGGAACACGGGAACATGATGAAGGACGTCAATCGGAGATTACAAGTGCATCTCCACGAAATACGGAGTTTGAAGGAGGTCAACCAGAAACTGCAAGAAGACAACCAGGAGCTTAGAGAACTGTGCTGTTTCTTGGATGATGATCGGCAGAAAGGGAAGAAGCTGTCCAGGGAATGGCAGAGATTTGGCAGGTACACTGCCAGTGTTGTGTGGAAGGAGGTTGGTATATTCCAACAAAAACTGAAAGACCTAGAAACCAACCAAGAGAGTATGATGAGAGAGAATGTGGAGCTAAAGGAGATCATCCTCATGTTGGATGATGAGAGGAATGGAGCCGGATCCAGGAGCTCCATAGACAGCCAATCCAGTCTGACCAATCTGAACGGAGGTTCTGCTACTGTGAGGGATGTTGGAGATGGGAGCAGTACCTCCAGCACGGGCAGTGCTGGAAGCCCTGATCACCACCACAGCCATATTCACAAACCTTCAGAGGGAAAGATCATGTCTATCAGGAGGTCTATGGATGATCTATCAACCAACCATATTCTCAGAAGCATACCAAATGGGCTCAACGGTGAGTTTGGACTCTTGGATTAATGGTTTTGTGGAAAGCATCCCATATTTCTCCAAAATGATGGTGTTGTAGCAGATCTAGTGCATGAAGAAAGTGCAGAATTTTATTCAGTCAAGAATATGGTGTAGGAATATGGGTTGTGCATTAATAGAGTATTGGTATCACAAACCTGAAATGGTCTCAAACATGTAGAAGTGTTTTTCCCCTGCAAAGCAATAGAAAAAATAAATAAACATGAACAAAAAGTACTCTGTAAATCAAGAATTTGAAATAGTTTTAGTAAATCATAGTATTTGACTAATTTAAAGTGTAAAAAGTTAGGAAAAACTACTTTTCTTAACGTATCTTCGTTTCAGTCATAACTTTTGATAGATGACCAACAAAACATCCCTTTTAGCTTGGAAAGTTTTATGCAGTTGTGTGCATTGGCATCCAAATATAGAAAAGGAATCTCACCATTTTATGCCAGTGAGTAACATGCAGTGATTGAGACTTACATGGGTTTCCAGGGAAACAGATTATACAGGCAAGTGTGGCTTCAGGTTTACTTTGAATATGTGTCAGTATTAACACATGGTCAACAACTTAAATTGAACAGGCTGGAGCTACAGATGCTATTGCGCTAATTCCTTCATTCCAAGAAGTCCAGTCTAATGAGGATTTAATACACTCTTGGCCTTGTGACGTTGGTGCACACTGTCAGTTCTGTCAATAAAACATCAGATACACAGGCATTTAATTCTAACAAATGGCTGAGAAACTAATTTGTAGTTGAAAATTATCTACACTAATGATTAAAAGTAGCAGTTATTAGATCTCCAGTCTTCTGTGTCCTTCAGAAGTCATTCTAATATGCTTATTTGGCAAGAAACATTTCTCATTTCTTATTATTCAATGTTGAAAACAGCATTAATATATATATATATATATATATATATATATATATATATATATATATATATATATTTGTGGATAAAACTAATAGTCAGAGGATATAACAGATTTTTTTCTTTCTATTTTTCTTTCTTTCTTTCTTGCAGTTTGTTTTGTTCCTTTTATTTCACGGCTACATGTACATTGGTTTCCCCTATTCAGCCTCTCGGTGGGTGAATTTTACACAGAGGAAATAGGATCTTAACAATTGTTATTTGCGTTGCAATTTTCAATTTTAGCAGATACTTATGTCTTAAAGGGGTCATATGATGCGATTTCAATTTTTCCTTTCTCTTTGGAGTGTTACAAGCTCTTGGTGCATAAAGAAGATCTGTAAAGTTGCAAAGACTAAAGTCTCAAATCCAAAGAGATATTCTTTATAAAATTTAAGAGTCAACCACTCCTACCTAAAACGGCTCATTCTAACACACCCCCACATGTCTACGTCACAATTTGCATAACGCCGCCCAAATGTTCACGCAAAAATATGTTGTTTCTTCGATCACAAATGCAGACATGGTTTTAGGTTTACGCAGCGCGATACGCAGCGCAACGCGTAAATATTACGCGACAGTATAAGTCATTATAATCCGTAATTATGCCCCACTGGATGCAACAAATGCCTCATTTGTAATGGGTTTTATTGGTTTTGTCTCGTCTGCTGGGAGACGGCATCACAGTATGTTAAGGGGCGTAACATTTCCGTCACACGCTTGAGGCATTCGACCAATCACAATGCACTGGATAGCTGGCCAATAAGAGCACACCTCACTTTTTCAGACCGATGAGCTTTGTAAAAAAGCTTTCTGCGGTGAGAAAGGCGGGGCATAGAGGAGAAACAATAATGTACATTATATGGAAAATAATGTGTTTTTTGAACCTTAAACCGCATAAACACATTGCATTACACCAAATACACAAAATAATGTTAATTTTAGCAACATCATATGACCCCTTTAAATGACTTACTAATGTGGAATGCTACCATGCAATTCAATGCAAAGTTTCAAAAACTCTCTGATAGGAGCCCTGTGCATAATAGTGAAATGCATCTGCTAAGAACATGAATCGTTCTATTGTAATAAAAGTACACATTAGACATATTCACTCAGCAGGACAGGCCTATTCCATCAGCAAGATTCACTCAAGACTAACAGTAGGGTTCTTAACTTGTTCCCGCCACATGACAGGAGATTGATGACAAGCTTACCTCTAGTGCGGCATGCAGCTGTAGCAGAAAAATGTCTGTTATTTACAGCTGATAATGTCAGCTGGAAGTGCCTGGCATGGATAAGAATGTTTTTATTTTTTTATTCTTTTTTTGCTTACTGGTGTTTTTACTCAAAAGTGTTTTTGATGTGAGCAGATATTCAAAATGATTTTTAAAAGTATATAAATGTGATATTTTTATTATTCAGTGTTACAGAACATTGGGTTCCTATTTCAGGCTTTCATATACTGTTAGACAGAGACCTTTGTTTGCACTTGTCTTCAGATGCCAGTCATTTGATCAACGCCTGCCAGGCTGCTTTCATCTGATTGTTCAGTGATCCTTAGTTTGTCTGCCGAGCTACAACTCCACCCCCAACCTTTCTCCCATCATGACATGCCATAGCATCCATGCTGTCAGTCACGTGTATGGAGTCATTTAAAGAAAATCCAAAAAGGCTAATTTGTCTAGTTTATTAAGCTGTTCACTTGAGAATTTATGGAAGCCTGTTTCTCACATCATAGTGAAAAATATATAAATATAATTGTGACTTTGTATGTCACAAGGAGACTATCTTGCAATTGCATGTGAAAAGTTTGCAAAGAAAATGTTGAAATCCAGTGTTCTTTTGTAATATTGTCAATGGGAAACGACAATAGTACTATAGTAGCGTTGCATTTAAGCTTGTGTTCAGTCAGGAAGGGAGATTAGGCTGGCCGGCGTTCTCTTTCCCAGGCCTCAGCCCCCGATGAGTTAATCTGAGCCACAGGTTGCATCTCTCCTTGTTTACAAAACTCAAAACAACCAACTTGGTCTGCCAACCAACCAGGAGAACATTCTTGCTCCCCATACCACATAGACAGAACGTGAAGAGTTCCTATTCTTTCGTACGTGACTTGCATTAAAATGGAAAAGCTGAGTGGAAAATAGTGAAAAATATCAAATCAATTGTTTGAGTTGTTTTGGATGCACTATTTTTGGGTGAACCATCCCTTTTAAGTGTAATCCACCATATTACTTTACTTTTATTTTGTTCAGAATCATTTTATGGTTACATCATCCTGAGACATGACTTTGAGGTCATGTATCTGTCTCTTTGAAGGGTAAAAGTGGTTCTGTCCTGCTTTGAAAAGACTCTGGCCCCCCAGCAAGCCACCAATGGACTGAAGGTTTAGTGGCTGGGGTTGAGATTCTGTTTCAGAGTTCAGATAACACTTCTCCCTGACTCTTCCCACGGCTGGAGTGAAAAGGCCTTCAGTTGCCCCCATTCAAGACCCTTCATCAGGCCTTTAGAGCCCTTCTGCGCCACTCAAAGGTACAGATGTCTGGCTTGTCATAAAACAGATCCCAATTTACGAGTGAAGCTTTCAGTGTGGAGGTCACCCCTTTGAAAAAAGCCCCTGGTTTTCTTTTGTTTGATTGAACTTGAATTGCATTTAAAACTATTGTCTTATTATTCACTGACAATACATATAAATTCAGTTTTGTGGATAGCTCACAGTTCTTTACCAATGATGGGAACTCATGAATTCCCTCAAGTAATCTGTGAGATAATTGAATTGTTCTCCTGGGAATGCCAAAAACTGCATGACACGCCTGCACCTTTTAATTTCCCATGTCAGTTCATGTTTAGTCATGCTTTCAGGTGGTAACCAAACAGTAAATATCAAAGCAATACTAAAATTAAAAGCTGTTTTTGCATCAGACCCAGCAAGTCGAGTGACTCTGCAAGTGTGCGTCCTGGTTGAGGACATCTTGAGCTGTTGGTGCAAACCATTGTTCTTTTAAAAACAAACAGCGATGGAGAGCACCTCCCCAACTGCTCAGACTCGTCGGAGGGGGTCTTTGGTTCTGCTGAATCTGAAGTTTACCATGTTATTGCTTGTTCCCTGCTGCTTGTCTTTGCCTCATAAAGATAATAATGATCTTATGAAGCATGTGAGTCCCTGTGAGGCGGTTTTGCCCAAGCAAGCTGTAAATGGGCTTGTAATTGGGCCGTCCCACTTCAGTCCGCTGACATTTACAAAATGGTCTTCTGGGACCAGCAACTCTGAAGTGCTAGTGATGATTATGGCTGAGGGGAAGATGGTGTTTAGTGCTGTGATTTAAAGAAATATTATGATTTATACACCAAGACTTTAGTAAATAAAATATGTTTTTTTAATAATCCAGTCTCTCAATTTTGTGTACAGTGTTGTGGTTTTGCAGTCACTGATGTGGTGTGATTTGCATCTATCGTCTAAGTGTGAATTAGAAGGATGGTGCAAATGTGAAAAAGAGCCTCATTGATGATCTTTACGTGTGGAGAATCCTCTCAATAAACTTCTTAATCAGATTCTCAAGTTAATGAACGTAATCACACCTAACTTCCTGTGGCAGTCCAGCCTTCAGCACATTGCCGATGGTTAAAGCTGACCTGGTTGTTCCTGGAAAGGGCCGTCTGCTCAGAATGAAACGGAAAGCGTTAGAGATTATCGGTTAGTTTTGGAATAATCTTTTAGAGAATTTCAGTAGAGAAATGTCAGAAGTCTGTTAATGTGTACAGAATTTGCCCTCAATAGAAACCTAGGCTTCATTGTGTTGGTACATGGTGTGTAAAGGTGCATTGTGGTAGACTTGACATCATTGAGGTCACAAGACACATGAGAATGAATAATATTTAGTGTCGTTGATGTCATTTTGATGATTACTATTTAAGGGTATGAATGACCATACAGCATTTAAATGTTTAACTGAATGTATTTTCTCTGAACCAGTGTGGTAGTTGTTAACTAAAACGTTTTATAGCCTACATTTTTTATCAAAAATAGTTTTTGTTAGTTGAAATAAAGCTGACATAGCAAAAACTTATAGCAAAAACTTTAAATATTAGATGAATAAATTGAAAGGTCGCCTTGTTGAAGTTGAAGTACTAAATAAAATTACTAAAATAAAAAAGAAATAAAATATAAATGACAAATATAAAAAAAACTATAATTATGACAAAAGCACATAACAATGAAATACAAATAAAGTCAATATCAATATTTAAAAAACTAATAAAAATGACTAAATGACTAAAACAATAATACTAATAATAGTATAAAAACAATACTGCATTGAATATCCAGTTACATTTCTTTTTCTCATGCAAAACTATAATATGGCTTCATAAGAATTAAAATATAGCTTATGAGTTACTTTAACAGTTTTTTTTTAATAGCTTGGTGTCCTTATTTTCTTACATTATAAGGAAAAAATATCTGTAATCCTGTAAGACATCCTGTAAAATGTCCAATTTTGTATTCTATGGAAGAAAAGAAATCACACTGGTTTAAAATATGTAAATCTGAGTGAACTAAATGTTTAATGTTGGTTTTTGATGTTGTTTTCCCATAATGCTTTTGAATGTTTTGCTAGTGTGCCCATCCTATAGATGCTTTGTAGTATTAAAATGAAGCATCCCAAATGAGTTTTCTTTTCTGCCACTTGTGTGTATTTAAAAAGTTGTCTGTCCAGAGTTTCTACATTCCATGACAACAATAGTGGAAGTTTCACATTGTTACTGAGTGAATACTGTCGAAGGGGTGGGGGATCAGTGTTTAACTGTTGAATTCTGTTGTACTCTGGATGCATGGAAAGAAGAAATGCCATCAGCTGTGGTCGGTGAACTGGTTAACCCTGTCAGAGAGTTGAACAGATGGAAGGTAATGAAGTCACCACTGAAAAAATAAATTTACACATGCCTTCACGAGCCTGAAATGTCTGCCCACCGAAACCAAAGAACGTCCAGATTGAATTAATTAACCAGTCATATGAGAAAAAAAAAACTAGGTTTTGTTTTGTATAACACTCTACCTCAGTTCCTTCTCTTCTGCTCTCGCTCACTTTCCTGTCCCTTACTCTTTTTTACCCTGTGGAAAATATGAAGGCAGTAGATGGAAAGGGGGTCACGGGGCGGGTGGCAGCACTGAGTAGGTGGTGAGTTCCATAGCAACAGTAATTATCAGCTGGTTGATTGATCCTGTGGAGCTGGATGGGGGCAGCTCTGTTTGTATTCAGAGATAGTGAGTCAGGAGACTGGAGGGCACCTGGGGTGAGATGACTGAGAGGAAATATGTTTGGGTTTCTGGACCACATGAAGGGAATGCAATCAGCATGTGATGTTTGTGGAGGATTTTGGGGCTATTTTCTCATATTTATTGGATTTAGAGGGATAACTGATGAAAATTTGGCAATCATTTTGTCCTCATACAGAATGTTCTTTTCCATACAACAATACTGGATTTTGGCCAGTTAGCTGTCAAGCTCCAGAAACTTTAAGCGAAATTTAAGATGTTATTCATTCATGTTCTGGTACATGAACTTCTGCTAGATAGGACATTTGGGTTCCACTATACAAAAAGTAATGTGTGATTTTATCATTGATTGAACTTTAATTTTTGGGTTTACTGTCCCTTTAAGGAGTGGGTTTTCAAACTTTTTGATGCAGTGGACCCCGAAATATGATGATCTCCTTGTAAGAGACTCCCTTTCTAAAATATAAAGGCAACTATATACTTTCATGCAGAAACCCAAATTTATACATGTGGGAAAAAAATTATATGTGTACATTATTATCTGGAAATATATTTAGTTTCTATTAAGTTGACAATGGGTTTATTTCTACCCACCATTAGACTTACTTTAAGATTGTATAAACCTGAAGAGGAACAAAATTATGGCTGTTGATAGAATACTTATTAATATTGATTTATTTCATGATTTCCTAGCAGTCTTTAGACAGCATTTATTTTTTAGAAAATGGTAATAATGTCTTATTTTACCTTCTTAATGATTTTATCTATTTATGTATTATTTATTATCTTTGACTCTATTGCAGCCTTCTAGAAATCTATCTACAAAAGAGTAATAATGTCTTTTTTTTACTACACTTATTTATTTTAACATTATTATTATTATTATTTTCTTTTTTAATTGCATTTTTAGCGCTGTTTTTTTTTCTGACTTTGAAAATCCCGGCTCTATGGTATAAGTACTAGTGCTCGACTTCCTCTGTAATAGCTTAGAATGCATATGTGAATTGATGTTCCTTTAATGGGACCACTTTTCCATGCCAGCTCAGAAATGGGTCAGTGTTTTCCAGAGTGCAGCCCGGGTCCTAAAGTACTCCTTGATGTCAAAGGGGGAAGGTCAGATTTCAGCTCCATTGCACAGATCTTGTTGACTCAGGTTCCTTGTTTTGGCATGCTACCTCTGGAGGAAACTAGCCAAGCATGAATGAGTCTTTTTTTTTGCTGAATTATTTTTCATGGGATAATGGTCTCCCAATAATTTGATATTCCAGTGACTTATGTGGAGTTTTCTTCCAGCACCTACCCACCTATATTGTGTCTCATTGTAGAATACATGGTTGGAGTTTTATTAGTTGTGCTTCATACATTTTTGACATTCAATAACAACTTTGTTTGTGCAGAAAAGCAGATTATAGCATTCTATATATTTTCTTTCCTGTTTGTTTTAATATCAAAATCAGCTGCCTTTTCTTTGCTAATACTTTGTTCACTGTCGAGATCCAGACAATTTTGCAGATCACCAGTTTTGAACCACTCTGGAGGTATTTGGATGGATCTTTCTCACTATTGTCCTTCTATGTTGTCCCTCCACTCTAGACAGGGGGAGTGGGGCTGACGGACCCCTGCCACTGTCTAGAGGGGGTGTGAGGTTGTGCGCCCTCGGTTCGCTTGAGCCATCTGTCCGACAGTATTGTTTAGTGCACAAAGGGGAAAGAGTCCTTCAAAGACCACAAGTGAATAAAGCCATAACGTCATTCTGCTCAGGCATGAGAGCGTCTTCTAGTTCTGGCGCATCTCTGTTTCCTGTTCTTTACTTCCTGCCCCTTTTCTACTTAATTTTTTTTATTCCATTGACATGCTTGCGGTCAACTATCTAAACTGATTCTCAACCCTCTCTGATGGAAGACTTTAGAGACACAGTGTAGTCTTTCCTTCCGCTCTTCTGTAAAGACAAACTTGTGAGAACATGAAGTCGGGTGACATCAGTGTAATCACTGTATTTGCTTTAAGAAGATATTTCAATGGTATGTTCATGAATTGTCAAATGGGTTTAATGTGCCATTGTTGTGCAACAAGTGAAGCGAATCAGTAATCAGTACTTGATTTCCTGGATTTTGTGAGTCATGCACTTGTCATTAGCACTGCATTTGTGGTACTACTAACACTTCATAGAGTAAATATTATTCCAGAAACTACATTTTAACCTTTTTTTGAAGAAAGTTTTAAGTGCTGCTTGACTATGCACAACTTGCCACCATGATAGTGTGAATAAGTCACACTATTCGAGGTTTCTTCGATGTAATGAGTTGCATGCTGAAGTTTAATTCTTAGGGTTGGGGGTTAGAAAGCACTTTTAAATATTAAGTTTAGCTTGGAAAATGTACTTTTTGAAAGACTTGTTGGTCTCAAACTGTCAGGTCTGTCTTGTGAGATATCTTTGTAGTTTCCCAGGGGAAGTGTATTTGGAAATCATTGTCATCAGCGCACCTGTCCTTGAGGAAGCTTTAACAAACGTTGATTTCCATGACTGAACATGGTACAAGAGAGTTAAAATAGCGTGGGTTTTTAAAGATTCCTTCATTGGTGAAGAAACTGTAATTTCTCACATGCCAGCTTGAATTACAGATCATCACCTTGAGGGGGAAACTTCATACTTCACGGGAGAGAAAATAGCACAAGAATACATTGCCTGTATGACATACTTGTCCTTGCTATACCAGTTTTTGTTGTAGGTGGAAGTACATAAACAGGTCACTCTTGCCTCAATAATCCCCCCCCCCTCCAAAAAAAAATATGGTTTAAAATCTTAGATGCCATAGTCAAACTCTCATCTTGACTGCTTCCTGTGTCATTGACCAGTTAGATTCAATTAAAAAAATCGTTGCTTGTACTTCATGCATGAACTGTAAAGGCCCACATTTAGAGATGACTTAAATAAACAGTTCACGCAACAATGAAAATTTGCTCAATATTTTCTAACCCTTGTGCCATCCATTATGTATATGAGTTTCTTCATCAGAACAGATTTGGAGAAATCTTGCATTTCATCACTTGATTGCCAATGGATCTTCTGCAGTCCAAATAGCTGATAAAAACATCACAAGTAATCCACACGACTCCAGTCCATCAATTAATATATCGTGACACGAAAAGTGGTGTGTTTGTAAGAAACAAATCCATAATTTTTTTAACTTCAAACTGTCGCATCTGGCCAAAATACTTCCATAATCAATAATAACACTTCCTTCAATGAAATTCCCTCCTAACATATTTGTTTAGAACTGTTTTTTGTTTCTATGCTTGATCTGTGCATATTTCTCTCCTGATTCAGACGAGACAACTTTCACTGGAGTCAGCAGTATTATCGATAGAGGTCTTTTAGCAGGAACAGTTTGAAGTTAAAAATGTTTTTTGCTTCACAAGAGTCGTGTGGATTACTTGTGGATTATTGTGTTGTTTTTATCAGCTGTTTGGACTCTCATTCTGACGGCACCCATTCACTGCAGACGATCCATTGGTGAGCAAGTTATGTCATGCTAAATTTCTCCAAACCTGTTTTGATGAAGGAACAAACTCATCTACATTTGGATGGCCTGAGAGTTGAGTACATTTTCAGCAAATTTCATTTTTTGGGAACTATTCCTTTAAACATCTTCTCTCAAATTATTCCTTTACCTATTTAGTATGGAGGGAAGTGTGCAGGGATTTTTAAAACACACACCCTACTTCCAATACATGAAATGCTTAATGGCATACAAGTAGAGGAATCTAATCTATATCATGCGATCTGTAAGAGTGTTTTGAGATTCCTCCTTCATTATGGGTGTGATCTGTTTGCCCAATAATCATGTGATTTCTCAGGATAAGATGTGCAATCAAACAGTGAGTCATGTGCACAGCATATAGATCACGCACAAAACTGAGAGTTTCCAAGTTAAAGAATATTTGAATAAGAAAATACTGGAATAATGCTGTTTCCTCTTCTGGTACGAGTTGCACTGCAGTCTGTGCATGCTGAATTCATGTGTGTGTGCTGAGAAAAGCAGAGAGAGAGTGAAAGAAGGAAAGAGAAAGCTCATTTGGCAGAGGCTGGAGGTGTAATACTAAAGCACTGGCAGGCCCTTTAGTCAAACACTGGGGCTTGTTGCTAGGATACATTCTTATCAATACCTTGGTATGCCGTCTATCTTCCCAACACGTTTCTCGGAGCTGTGTTCCACCATCCGCTTATTCACTGCTCAATTTTTGAATCAAGCCAAGTCTGCAGCAAGCTGCGAGACCCCAAAACCCCTGTGTTGACTTTTAATGTTGATGATACGCCCTGTGCATTCTGAAGAAATATACTCGGATCATTTTTATTTAGATTTTTTTTAAATTTAATTCTAGAATGTGTTGTTATTCCAGATTTTTTCAGAATTAATTTTTTTTTTCTCGAGTTTTTGGTCTCTATTAATCTCTATTTTTTTCCTTTCACTGTAGAGCAAAAAGAAAGCAGAGATTCTTCAAATCACTGTTAGTTGGGCTGAACTTTGCTCATGTCTGCATATTTTCAGAGGGCGTGTGTTCAGTCATTTCTGTCTGTATTAAGATCTTTTATCATGTATAATACATCCAGACAGATGTAGTGGATAATACAAGGTTATTTGTCATTAAGTCATTGAAAGTACATTTGAAGGCAAGCAAACAAAAAGGTTGCTTAGTTCCTTAAATGCACAGCTTCTGAAAAGTTTTATTTAATTGTTTTTTTTTTGTTATATACTTCATAGTATTCAACTTTCAAGTAGAAATTGTGAATATCTGTTAAAAAATGAGTTTTAAACCAATTATCTTTCTCTTGTAACAATGCAGCATACTTTTTTTTTCCTTTCACTGTAGAGCAAAAAGAAAGCAGAGATTCTTCAAATCACTGTTAGTTGGGCTGAACTTTGCTCATGTCTGCATATTTTCAGAGGGCGTGTGTTCAGTCATTTCTGTCTGTATTAAGATCTTTTATCATGTATAATACATCCAGACAGATGTAGTGGATAATACAAGGTTATTTGTCATTAAGTCATTGAAAGTACATTTGAAGGCAAGCAAACAAAAAGGTTGCTTAGTTCCTTAAATGCACAGCTTCCATATTGCATAGCTGTATACAAACAAATGGGTTCCTTTATCATTACCTTTCTGTACCTTTTCCTTTGTGTGATGAGAACAATGCATTAGTTACTGTAAGCAGAAAGTGGATGACGTACTACCTTACAAACTTCTTTTAGAATGCAGTACTGTATGTGCAGAGTCTGCAAGTTCTGTATGCATAGAATACCTGCATGACAAACTGCACATGCCAAAATGTGCATCCCATAATGTCTAATCCCACAGTGCACTGTGTTAAATTTGACCTTCAATTTTCAGATAGGCGAATGATCTGGAAGTGTTACCAGTCTTTCATTGATTGAAGAGTTAAAAGTATTTTTGTACAAATTTAGGTTAAATTTGATTATTTTATGTATTTTTTAAAAATGCATAAAATGTACCTTTTAGGGGTAAAAAATTTTTTTTTACCCCTAACAATTATTTTTATTTATATTTTACATCCATCCATAGTTATATACTTCATAGTATTCAACTTTCAAGTAGAAATTGTGAATATCTGTTAAAAAATGAGTTTTAAACCAATTATCTTTCACTTGTAACAATGCAGCATACTGCTATTTAGAATGTTTGTTGTTGCATACTACATACTGTTTCACATTCTATTTTTAAAACCACTAGGCAGTAAGCACTGCATTAGGATTGCATTCCGAGCATGGCAGTTGTGATCTTCTCCATTCACAGTCATGGTAAGTGAGGTATCAGCAGATCCTCTGATGGCTCCTCCCCTGCGTGCTGTCTGGAGACATGCTCTGCTTTTCCTTCACCGCCATTAAGTGCTTTACTCCCTGATGTCGTTTTAAAGACTGTAGATAAACGATAAAATAACCATATGACCAGATAAGCCTGTAATATGGCATTGCCGTGGGCACATTTATTGCTGTGCATTTTCCAAAGTCACTCGCAAAACTCATGGTGGCAATTACCTGGCAGTAAATGCACACTGTGCAATCATTCTTCACCAAGAGAACACAGTGTGATTCACTCTTATGAGTTCAGTAAACCAAACAGATGACCCCTGGCCAATTTACACCTCTTTAAAAGGGCAAACATTGAGTTCAGAATGGATAGAGGGCAATAGTGCAGACAGGGGGAAATGTAGTGGGAGCGAGCATATGCCCCTCTGCTAATCTATAGATTTCTGCTGTAAGATGATTACAGCTTTCAGAGCCTGCTTGAAAAAACACAGTCGGCAAAATGGCAATAGTCCATCCAAAAATTACTTAGTAACTGCATTTAAAGCGAATTCTGCACCCCGGCAGAATAAAGCACATTAATTAGACACTCAGCAGTGGGTTGAGTGGAACAGCAAAGGAATCTTTAAAAAAGCAGTTTTTATTATTGTTTCTTGCCATAAATGTTGCTTGCTGTTATTCAGCTGCATTCATAATGGACTGTGCAAACTGATTTGCATTGTCTAACAGTGGGATGTATAAAATAATACATTCAAATATGAAAAGTTTGTCATTATTTACTATTATTATTTACATATGCTGTTGTTGTTTTTTATTTGGAATGCCAAAGGAGAATATTTGAAGTATTTTATACAGTTTTTCCCAAATAATAATAATAATAATAATAAAAATGCATCATAAAGACATTTGGAGAGAATAGTGACATAAATGTGTAGTCTGTTTCAAACAAACATATGGCTTCCGGAGTCTTTGAAAATTACACATGGACTAATTTTATTTAGACTTTTATGATGTATGATGTTTTTGATCCTTTTTGAAGTTTAAATAGCTTGAGAACTGTTGTTGTATGGAAAATAGCTAAGATTCATTAAAATGTCACTTTTTGTTTTCAACAGAAAAAATAAACAGCATACAGGTGTAAAACAACATGAGAATGAGTAAAAATGACAGAATTGTTATTTTTGGGTGAACTGTTCCTTTAAGAAGAGACATTTAGTTGTCCCCCATTATTGGTGTGTTAAAGTCCTCCTGGAGAGTTTGTATTTACGAGTTCAGTTGCATTCAAGTCACTTTATTTTGCAAGGTGGCTGTTACGGGCAAACAAGACGTGAGACAGGCGGATCCATTAGCAAGCTTTATTTAGGGACGTGGTCAAAACAGGCGAGGGTCAGACGATGGCAAACAGATATATTAAGGGCAAGACACAAGAATAGTCCAGTGAAGGGGCGTGGGGTCGATCTCCGGCGAACAAAGTCCAAACAGGGTAATCCAAGGGGTAAATCCGAAAAACAGGCGATGATCCAGGCGAGGGGTAAACAGTATCCAAACAGGGTGAGACGAAGGGGTAATTCGAAATACACAGGCAGTGATCAGAACAGAGAAAACAGACAAGGCAAGACTAAGCTAAGACTAGGAAACTTAAGCAGGCTCCGTAACGTAGCTATCACTGACTAGCGATATGCGCATACAAAACTCTGCAGTGAGAGAGAGGAAGTCCATGGCTTATGTAGGGTGTGTGATTGGTTACAGCTGTGTGCAATCAGTGCAATGGATGATGGGAAATGTAGTCCATGGTGACGTGTAAGAGTCTGTGTAGTGAGAGAGTCAATATGATGGATGAGTGACCTCTGGTGGCGATCGGACGGAAGTCCATGGACTTGATTCGTGACATAGGCGATGTATCTTTTATATAAAAAAAATTCGGTGCTCAAGATTTTTTGACGCTTCATTTATAAAATGATGAATAAAGAATGTGCATTGGGTGTATTTTTATTCAATTCATACAGGTGCTGTAATTTGAATAGTTATATAGTAGAATACCGTAATTGTACAGTACTATCATATTTTGTACACACAACTTAGCTAGTTTTATCGTAAATTAAAAGGCAAATTTATTTAAACAAATATACTGTCAATACAGGTGCTGCATCTGTTGCGTCCGCCATGTTTTTTCTCTGACACGCTCCAACTCTGAAACTCTGTGCTTATAGAAAGTTTCCCAATAATAGTAATTACGACTTTGCTGTGCTGTTGAAGTGCGTTCGATATATTATGATCTTTTACCATATAAGGGCACCGAAAATAGTGCAAATGCCTTTTAGACTTTTGGCAGTTATCATTTGTAAAGACCTAAACAATAAAAAAAAAATAAAAAAAATTGAGCTTTATTTCCATATGAAAAATACTAATGAAGGTTTAATCCACTAGAGCAGTACCCGCCAATGCAAAAATTGCCACCACAATGCTAAGGTGTTGCTATACGATTGCTGGGGTGCTTTTGCTGAGTGGTTGATATGGTGGTTGCTAGGCTGACCCAGTCCTGTTGATCCCACTATATATCACAGAAATATGATATTTTAGCCACTAGATACAGTTTTTATTTACCCATTTTATTGTCAAACAGGTGAGTATTCACAACTCTGATCACCTCTTCTCAACAAGCTGCATGATTTGAGGTTAGGTACACAAGAAGTCACTGGGGTGGTAGTACCTTTCAGAAGATACTAATATGTATAATTTAGGTCAGGGGTCTCCAAACTCGGTCCTGGAGGGCCGGTGTCCTGCAGACTTTAGCTTAAACACACCTGCCTGGAAGTTTCTAGTATGCCTAGTTAGACCTTGATTAGCTGGTTCAGGTGTTGTTTAATTAGGGTTGGAGCTAAACTCTACATGACACTGGAGGGTTAGAGACCCCTGATTTAGGTACTAATATGTGCCATTTATGTACAAATATGTCCCTTCAGGGTACTAAAATGCACCTTTTAGGGGTAAATGTGGTACAAAGGTGTACCGATTGACAGTGTACCGTCCCAGTGACAGATTTTGTACCTTTTTTTTTTTCAGAAAGTGAATGTAAGCTACTTTAATGAAAGCTAATTGAGCTACATTAAGAATGCACAGACTGTCATGTGGCACTGCTGCATTCTGGTTCTCAACTGAGCATCAAGGGATGTGTCTTGCTCATGAGGGTCGAGGTGTGGTTGCCAAGGCAGTGTGCATGATGTTTGTGTAAGTGGCGGAGGGTGGGGGCACGACCAGTGTTGGGCAGTAACGCATTACTTAGTAACGCGTTACTGTAATTTGATTACTTTTTTAGTAACGGAGTAATTTAACGCATTATAATATTCAAAATAGTAATTAGAGTATTGTTACAAGCCGAGGTCTCTATACGTTACTGCCGCGTTACATTGCTGACAGAATGCAGTGTTTTATAATCTAGAGACCTAAAAAGGATGTAGCACAGGCACTGTCGAGTCAAGTGCCAGTGGATTAGAGACCTGCTCCTGCGAGACCCGACGCAACAGAGTGCAGCACGGGACAAGATGGGCGAGTGCTGCTGCGGGCGGGTAGACACTCGTGTGTGTGCGGGATGCGGGAGAATAAAATGATTCACGGGACTCCCGCAAAATAGAAATATCTAAACATAAAATATCTAAAACAAATAAATTGTTATTCATCTATTGCACAAAAGAAGTAATATAAAATAAAAAACGATTAACAGGCGCAAGTGTAGGCAGAGTTTCTATTTAGGCTATAACACGTGTTCGCTGCGTTG
>NW_015639771.1:563273-617113 GCF_001515625.1 Sinocyclocheilus rhinocerous | reverse complement strand
GTATGCAGAGTTTTTATTTAGGCTATAACACTTGTTTGCAGCGTTGAGCAATGCAGTGCTGAAATTTGCGTGCTCACGAATCCTCTCATTATAACACACAAATTGTAGACATTATGAAAGGTTCATTATGCATATATTTATTGTGTTATAACGGAGATTTGTGAGATTGCGATGAACTGAGATGTCTTTTAGAGATTATAAATGCAGCGCTCTTTGCTGGCATTCTGCCATGCCAAACCATGCACGCAGCAGCCACTTGGTTTAGTTAAAAATAACAGTGTTCTGTGAATGTTGATGCTTTAATAACAAATATTTATCGGGAGCGTGTATGCTGGGATTTCATAAATTTCATGGAGAAAAAAGTAACGTAACTAGTAATGCAACTAATTACTAATTATTTTTTAAATAAAGTAATCAGAACAGTAACGTGATTACTTTTAAAAGGAGTAATCAGTAATCAGTAATTTGATTACATTTTCAGAGTAACTTGCCCAACACTGGGCACGACCGACTCACGTCCTTGCCGCCTTATTACACCCCTGTTTTCAGCGCCACAGACAGAGATTGATAGTGACAATGGCGTTTCTGCACGAGGCTGCGTGCACAAGGGCACATGCACACTCTTCCTTTCTTTCCCTCCCTGTTCTTCCCCAGTCTGTCTCCTTCTCTTGCTCTCTTTCTTTTCCTCCCCCTGTCTTTTCTCTGCCTCTGTCTGTTTAGGCTGCGGATCCCATTGAGGATACAGGAAAAGCATTTGTTGACATTCAAATACGCCCGTGGGCTGCGTCATATAAGTACATGCTTGGTCACTGACACATGCTGCAGCACATGAAGCCTTCTGGTGTTTCCTTCAGCATGATATGTCATTGTCAGAATGGCATTTTTATATTTGTGGCTTGACATAGAGCTATTGTTTTGAAGACGGTTTAAGTGAATGAAGACCGTATGAATGAATCACAATGATTTTAGATGAATAAGACAGTTTTGTAGTTTACCTTTCCCATCTGTTATTTCCTTCTTCCGGGAATTGTTTTGATAATGATATGCAACCTAAAATCCTTAGTGACATCTCAGATATTTAAAATCTACTCTTTGGGAATTGTACAAGGAAAAAACTTCGGCACGATTCCAAAACCTAGTAAGCTGCCCAGATAGGTCATAGAGAGCAAAGCTGCTCACTAACCAAAATGAAACCTTACAAGAAAAACGGGGGTCCTCACATGAAGCAGACAACTGATCTAGTAGAAGCTAATGTTAGTTAGGCAGATGCTATGACATTGCTAAGCTTAAAGTCCCCATGAAATCAAAATTAAAAGTTTTTTGGGTGTTAGTATCAATATGTTAGTCTTAAGGTTATCTATAAGGCAGTGTGCTCCAAAACAGTGACAAAATTTGCATTTAGAAGATATAAGCATTCAAATCGCGCTGTGTCACGCTAACCACCGCACCGCACACACACTCTGCTCCGGTCCAGAGACACGATAGCACGGAGCGGATCACATGCGCGAGTCGGCGCAGACCACAAAATGTATCGGAGCTATTTGAATTCTACACAGAATGCTATATTTTATAGCAATATGGATGAGATTGTGGCTGGCATACCCTGTCAAATGCGGCTTTGCGGAGCTCAACGGCTCTGAACGGCTCTAGCCCAAGCTGTGATATAAACGAACGCTATTGGCTATTTTAAAAAGGGGCGGGGCTGCTTGATATGTCCTGCCCTGTCTTCCTGTTTCAGTTAAAATTACGCATAGAGTAACGCTGCGTGTTTCTAAGCATTTCAGGGGACCTTTAAGTGTAAAAATACACAGCACACCCAAATACTGAGTAAAATATGATTTTTTATTGATGTTTTTAATGTTGAAAAATGCTATATTATTTTATAGATAAACTATAGAACATACTACCGTTCAAAAATGTGGGGTTGGTATGATTTCTTTAAATGTTTTTATGTTCATCAAGGGAATTTATTTGATTAAAAATAAATAAAATGTAAAATATTATTACCATTTAAAATGACCATTTATTTTTGTATAATTAAAAATGTAAATTGTTTCTGTAATTCAAAGCTGAATTTTCAGCAGCCATTATTCTGGTCTTCAGTGTCACATGATCCTTTAGAAATCATTCTAATATGCTGATTTGGTGTTTAAGAAACATTTCTTCCTATTATTAATGTTAAAAATTTGTGTTGCTTAATATTTTTGAGGAAACCATAGTATATATATTTACTGGATTCTTTGATTAATCAAAAGTTCAAAAGAATGGCATTTATTTTGAAATCAAAATCTTTTGTAACATTATAAATGTCTTTACTGTCACTTTTGATCAATTCAATGCATCCTTGCTGAATAGAAATCTAATAAAAAAAATAAATTTATACAAAAAAAACAATCTTACCGATCACAACATTTTGACTATTATTGCCTGAATATTTTACATTTTTCACAGTTTGTCTGGCATCTGCCATAATTTTTTTCTCTTAACTTGTCTCAATGCATTCTGGGATTCTGTGGAGAGGATATATATAATGCCTCTGTAGGCAGCTTTGGAACAGAGCAACCAGAAAGATGACAGTCTGCATGAAAACGTACATAATATTTGTCGGTGAGTAAGTGATAATGTGCTTTGACATTGGTATTAGTCTGGACATGCCTCCACTCACTGTGCATTTAATGGCCTGTAGTTTCATCGCTGTTATTGCAGCTCACATCAGAAGAGTCTCTGTATTTGCCCTGACAGCAGTGCTGCAGACGTGCTCACAGGGCCAGGACAGGAGCCTGTTTCATAACACAGTTAATGAGTGAAATCAGCACATCTCATGATTGTTAATGTGTGAGCTGAGCTCCCTGCTGAGCTTGCGCAATCTGAACTGGATACCTGTGCCAGAGCTTCCTGCTTCTATCTCTCGGTGCCAAGGTTGTTTTACAGGAAGCAGACTGTTTAATTCTATACATGTCATTGGCAATTGCTCTGAAGAGGTAGTCGGTCTTGACTTTACTGTAATTTGGTCGGCCTTATTGACGAGGGGAAGATTACATTTTCTATTATAAGCTCTTTGAACAGTGTTTTTGCAGAATCTTGTGACATTTATTGATGGATAACTTCTGATGGAGTGGACATGAGTCATCAGTAGTTTGTAGGACCTGCAGTGACACTGTATCTCTGAATAATGCTGAACTCTTATCTAGTCACTGTAGGGAACATAAGATAGCAAGATGTTTTTTTATGTAACTGATTCCAAGATGTCTGTAAACTGACAGATTGTCATTTTAGGGAACAGAATTTATTTTAATTTTATTATTTTAATTTTATTATTTAAATTTTACATTTTTTAAATTTATATAAATTGTTACTCAAAAAACTGTTCAAAATGAAGACAAAAAGTGCTTTTGTGCTACAAAATACATTTTGATGATAGAAAATTTGATGATTTTCATCTTCATAATTATGTCAAATCATCTCTCATATGGATAATTTAATATTTTTCATGCTTAACTTTATTATGAGAAACTTACTCATGAACTGTAGTAATTGTTACCTGAGAAACGTATTTAGTTCTTGGTAACTCTTGCTAGAGGGGATGGATGTTCTGGTTGTGGGGTGAACTGTATCCAGGTCCCTTTGAATATCAACCCGCTTCAGGTTTCATGGGGAAATGCTTAACACCAGCGAGACGGACCACAGCGGTGTGGAACAATGCCTCACTGTTTGGCTAGCCCCACTTCCACATCTTGCAGTAATTGAAATCATTCCTGGGCCTCCATCCTACCAAAGCTTATTTCCCTGTGCTGCTCAGGGAATTGTACACCCATTCAAGGTGGGAGGGGTGTAGAGTTGTTTTTGTAGAGTGTTACTTTATGTATGAATCGAATGTGGGGTTAACTGGAAAAGCTAATGAGCTTTTTATTGATTCCAGCAGTCAACCTGCCTGGGTGGCTGTGTGCAAATCAAGAACTGCAAAAGTTGGCACTGAAAATGTCTCGTCCACACCCGTACTGTAATATCTTCAATGTTTCCAGACATCACAAGACAAAGATTGCGTAAGTTATGTAACCAATGTGTACCGGAGATCAAAGTCCTCAGAATAATTCACCTCTGAGGCCCATTCGGTCATTGCATGCTAATGTTTGTCCAACCTGTAAAGAACATATGCTGCTTTTGCTTTGTTTTTTTCGTTTCTATTTCATTGTCAGCAATGGCTTTATAGTAACATTCATTCTGTGGAAACTCTTGTGAGAATGTATATGCTGAAACCAAATGGATAGGGTGAGAGTTTGGACCAACCTGCAGAATGGAGGTTACTAAAGTATCTGATTGTTTTTGGACAGTTATCTAGATTATTATTTTTTTTTTACTTATTTTGATAGGAAGGTGGAGTGTAGACAGGAGGAGTGTGACCCAGGTTGGACTTGAACCTGGGTTCCTTGTCCTGAGCCACAGCTGTGAACGATTTTGTCACTTTTAGTGATTTATAGTTGAGAGAGAACAGGAAATTATGGATAAAAGTTAGGGGTACAGATATGAGCATCCTAACTGCTAACCACTATTCCTTGACCTTTTTGTCACTTTAATGTGACTCTAGCTGAAACCCATGACATGGCTAGAGTTATAATTAGGGTTATTATGGCTAGGGTTATTATTATTTATTAGTATTAATTCCCATTTTAAATTGACTTTAGTTATTTTTTTGGTCTTTTCAGTTTAGTTTAGTTTTATTAGTTTTCATTCTTTCATTGTTAGTTTTAGGTCAGTTTTCCAGACTTTTCTAGTTTCAGTTTATATTTCTGTTATTTTAATTTTAATTTTAGTATTTTAGGGCTGCCAAAGTTAGTATCATTTCAAAATGTTTAACCGCTTTTACACTCCTCACGTTGCGGTCAAAATTACCAAATTATAATTTTTTTCAATTTCAGTTAAATTAATGTACTATAATGTTTTTTTTAATTTAATGTTTGTATTTCTAGGGGTCTAGCACAGACTTAGGTTTGGTCTATTTTTAAAGAAGACACTTGGCAGATTACTGCTGAAGTGAAAAAAGTTATAGAAGTTTATGGTTATGAACAATGCACAAAAATAATACTTTCAAATTTGATGTGAAATGTACCTGTATATTTTACAAAACATGTTTTACTCTAAAACTGTGAGAAAATGATGAGGTTCCAAATTTGATGTTCATATCTCAAAAAATTAGCTTTCAGTAATATTTTGTTTGGGTTCCACTGTTCCACTGGATGAAATTTGTTTCCAATAATTTGACTGCAAAGTGTACAAGTGTGACTGTTTTTCAGAACCTTTTTGAATCATGGCCATTATTTTGTGTGTGTGTGTTCACATTGTAAGTGGCAAAACCTTTGGCAAGTTTCGTACCATTTCGATGAAGTAAAAAAAAATTTTACCATTCTGATGGTGAAAAATTCTAAAAAAGCCAAAATGTCAAATATTGCTGTCAAAAATGACCAAAGTGGGTTACATTTTTCAGATAAAACTGAAATAATTTATTTCTGAGTTTTTAGAAAGTGTGTTTTAGTTTTGATTTTTCCCAGTTATGCTGGGTTTATTTTTATTTTCAGTTAACAAAAAATATTTTAATAACATTTTCGTTAATGCTAAAAACACTGACCACTTGTCAACTGGACAGACTCGACAGAAAGAGTAAAAACATGGCACTACAAGTGGGTCACTCATTGCTATGACAGGATCAGATAAGACAGGGAGACTTTCTCTCAGGCTATTTCACATTACAGTGTCTCTCCAATTAAGTCAAGCGCACCCTGAGATGTTGCCAGCATGATAGCAGATAGATCTGGCATTACTGCAAACACGTGTTTCTCTTGATTTCTGTAAAGACACAGTAGGACAGCTTGTTAGAGTTGAATGTTAAGTTGCGTGCTCTGTTGGAGAGCCTACAGCACTGTGCAGGAGAAAATGTCTAACTGAGCAGAGGTTGCTAGAGGTGGGCGACGCTCTCACGACCGTCCCTAACTTCATCTGGGTTGTATTGTGTCGCCCGTAAAATGCTGTCTGATAACCCGGGGGCGTTTATTTTTGTCCTTTTTGAATGTGGCTACGTATGTGTTTAAGTTCCTTTCATAATCCCCTTCATTTTTCCACTTTCAACAATTGAAAGCTTGTACAATTCTCCATTAATCCTCTACGTTGATAATGGCTGTATTCAAATCTGGGCGTATACCTCATTTCTGTGGGTTACCCAAGAAACCATTACAGAGGGGTGTAGAAAACTATTTTTCTCGCATGTTCAAAGAGTGCCTGCTGTATTACAGCCCTGCGGAGATAAAAGACTCTCCGGCTGTGAATGGATTGGGAGGGAGTGTAGCATTCCGCTCCGTCTTTCTCTGGTCAGCGGTGGGGAACGCCAGAGGTGGGTCGAGATAGGGGTTATGTGTGAGGCAGAACCGGTCAGGCTTTGTAGACAGCCTTGCTAATCAGCTTGGCTGTGTGTCAGGTGATCAGATGTACTGTAGTTAGATTATAGGTTCACAAGGATGGGCAAAGAGGATTAACGAAGCAGGACCTATGGTTCTGGTGGGCCCATAAACATGTATCCATCCCAGAGTTATTTAAATTAAATTACCTTTCAAATCGCCATCTTCATGTACTGTTGTCAGAAATAAGTGATGAATAAAAAACAAATGCGGTGATTCGTTTAGTGTTCCTCATTAAGGGTTCATCAGATACTGTAAGCAAGTAAGAGGCAGCAGTGACACCTGGTGGTGATAACGGTCTTGACCATTGATTTCACTTGTGATGAAACGAACAAAATGGCGCGAGAAAGCTGATAGGAAAATGAGGATTGGCCGTGGTTTATAAGTTCTGGGTTCAAAGGGAGGAGGATATAAACCCTTGAATCTCATTTCAAAGGGTCAGGTGGCCCATCCTTGACAGATGTTGTTAACATCTTTCTGAAGGGTGTCAGAGTTGATAGTGTGAGCAGAAAAATCTCACACTAATTTTTGTGAAAATATAGTACTGTTCAGAAGTTTGGTGTCAGTAAGATCCCTTGTGGTCTCACCAAGGCTGTATTAATTTGATCAAAAATACAGCAAAATTGTAATATTGTGAAATATTTGTACAATTTTTAAATAGCTTGTAATCGTTCTTAAATACTGATTTGGTGCACAAGAAACTCTTGTTATAAAAAACAGCTTAATATTTTTGTGGAAACGTGATACAGTTTTTCATATTTTACAAATTTCAAAACAACGTTTATATGAAAAAAAAAGTTTCTGTAATAATATAAATGTCTTCACTTTTGAGCAATTCAATGCAATATTTTTTTTAAATCTTACAGACTCCAAACTTTTAATATGTAGTGTATAAAATATATTAAAATAAAATTTTAAGTAACTTTAAGCAATAAATGTTTCATAAATAAAATGTTAAAGGATAAATGTTTTATTATTACATTTTATTATTTTAATTGTTGTGCAATGAAAATAATTTAATAAGGTACTATATAAAATGTTGAATACAGTATTAATTCCTATTAGTCCCTATTCTGTTACCAAAGGGTCCCTTGGTCTTTTAGAGAAAATGAAAGCAAGAAAATCCTTGATGATTCATTCTGCTGTCATTGAAGGCCTCTGTTATCTTTATCTTTCCAATCACACAATCCTTACTCAATTCTTGTGCGACACACACTCTGTGTGTGTTAGTGTACGTGAGTGTGTGCATACTTTAAACAGCTAATCTCTTCAGTCTTCGCTCCTGAACGGTGCCAATGCATGGCACCCACATCACCCTCTTGATGTCTGTCTTCTGGAATTTGTAATACTTAGATATCTTTTGTAAAAAAATAAAAATGAAAAATTGTTGACATTGTATTATGTAATTCAAATACAAAGAAGTAAAATTATGTATTAAATGACTCTCTGGAACACTTGATTCTGATTTGTCAATTGCTGCATTCAGTAAGCAAATATATTTGCATAATGACAACTAAATAGTTTTATTTTATTCCCAGGCTGCATTATCTTTTTTTTTCTCACATAAAAATATTTTATTTGTAGTTGATACAAGACATTTCTGTTTTGTGTCTGGGTCTTGATCACCCTGTTTGGGTTTATTTTGTGATATTGGCCAGGTGACTGTATGTATACATCATTGGATTTAGATATTTTAGTATGTTTAGTTAACTAAGCACCTCTTGGTCTCTTTCAGGAGGGTTTTGAGTATGCACAAGGGATATTTAAGGATTTTCAACATAAAATTACTAGACAGACATGCTCCTTTTCTGCATCTACTCAGGCCGGCAGGCCCTCCATCAACCAAAAGGTCATGAAAGGCATGCTGGGAATGCAGCATACACTCAAGACCGAACACTTCAAGATCCTCCTCTACCACCACTCCAGAACTGGGTTTTTTTTTATCCTCATTTACTGGCTTTTACTTCACAGACATGAAATCAGTTAGTTTACCTGTGCTTCAAGTTTCTTTGATCTTTGATTTTGTTCGAGACAAACATCGGATGGCTTAAACGAAAGCAGCTTGCGTGTGTCAAAGGCAGTATAAATTTCCTGATTAGAGATTTCTGTGTTGTCTAAATGAGCTCTTTAAAGTATAAGTCTTTATGTGAACATGTAGGATGTGAACTGTGCAAAACGTTCGTCTTTCAGCGTCTTTCTTTTGCTTTGACAGATGTCTTCTATTTAACTTGTGTAGCCGCAGTGCATTCTGGGGTATGGTATTGTATGCCAGTGCCTAATAGAAAGCAGCACTATTTCAAAATGACTCAGATTCCGGGATGACTAAATCACTTCTAAGGAGTTTTCACAGTAAAACGGTTTTCATAACATAAGAAATTATGTTTGGAGAAACTTGAGTAGGGCCAAAAACATCACACAGGCTGAAAAATCACGGGCCACACAGAACTGTTGATCGTCTTGACTCTATTAACTGTCTTGATTTTAAAGGATTGAATTGCATATAAGAGGAATGCATTAGTGTGTGTGTGTGTGTGTATATATATATATATATATATATATATATACAGTGGGTACGGAAAGTATTCAGACCCCCTTAAATTTTTCACTCTTTGTTATATTGCAGCCATTTGCTAAAATCATTCAAGTTAATTTTTTTTCCTCATTAATGTACACACAGCACCCCATATTGACAGAAAAACACAGAATTGTTGACATTTTTGCAGAGTGATATATGTGTGTGTGTGTGTGTGTGTGTGTGTGTGTGTGTGTGTGTGTGTGTGTGTGTGAATGTATCCAAACTGTCCCCCAAATTTTTTTTTTAAAGAAATGAATACTATTATTTCTCAAGGATGCATGGAATCAATCAAAAGCCAAAGTAAAGACTGTCACATTTTTATAAAAACTTCTTTTTCAGATAAATGTTATTTTGAACTTGCTATTCATCAAACCATTCTAAAACTCCACAAAAATATTAAGAAGCATTTATAATAATAAGAAATGTTTCTTGAGCACCAAATTAGAATAGTTACAAATTATTTTAAATTGTAGTGTAAATTCACAATATTAAAATTTTTACTATATTTTTGATCAAATAAATACAGCATTGGTGATTTTTTTTCCCAAAAACATTTTTAAAAAAATGTTACTGACCCAAACTTTTAAATGATAGTTCATATGATGTAGGCTATGTTCAAAAAACAAAGTTGCCAGTTTTCTAATCCATTTCTCTTTTTTTCCCCCCTCTATTCTTTGTACAGATTCATCTTCAAACTACATCCGCCAACTTGAGACTAAAGTCCGGATTTTAGAGGATGACAACAAGCAATTGTTATCCCAGGTAAGAGTCTAGACCTTAAACTCTGCTGGTAATGTACATGCCATGGAAACACAAAGCTTCCTTCCCAGTTCAGATTCCAAAGGGTTAATCAATTATAATGGTTATTTGCATACAGAAACATACATATTAAACTAATCCGCCAGTAGAAGGTCAGAGAGAGTGGAAAGTGGTCATGTAGATCTACATTCAATCTGTGAAACATTGACTCATCTGAATCAGGAAAGAAATCTACACAGATCAAGCACTGCCTACAAGCAAAAACAGTCCAAAACAGTTCTAAGTAAATATGTTGGTGGATTTTGATGTAAGAGGACAACAGTGGATGGACTTTTTTAGTGGAGGAAGCATTTTTATGAATTATGGACAGATATTTCACCAGAAGTGATGGTTTAAAGTTAAAACGCCTTAATAATGGATTTGTTTGTTACAATAATGTAGCTTTTCACTTCACAAGAAATTAATTGATAGACTGGAGTCGTGTGGATTATTTTTGTGATGTTTTTATCAGCTGTTTGGACTTTCATTCTGACGGCACCCATTCACTGCAGAGGATCCATTGGTGAACAAGTGATGTAATGACAAATTTCTCCAAATCTTTTCCGATGAATAAACAAACTCATTTGCTCTTGGATGGCCTGAGTACATTTTCAGGAAATTTTCATTTGTGGGTGAACTGTTCCTTTAATGCATGTCATTGCAGCAAGACTTACATGTATAATTTTGGCTGAATCTCAAAGCTTTGATGCTGAAATGGTACTCTGATTTCATATTATGACACTGTCAGAGCTTTGAACAAAAGGCCCTGGAGCTCCGACAGTTATATGAGACAAAGGTACAGATCTGTCACTAGCAGTTTTCCTTTTATTGCCTCCATCAATAACTCAATTCTTTGAGGAAAGATATCTCGGAATATTCAAGTATTGTATATTTTGTTCTGGATATTATTTTGTGCCTGATATCTTTCAAGAATGAGTGATCAAAGGCATTCTTGCTCTTACTTTAGGAAATATGAGCGTTTTATTACATGGCTTTTAGCTGATGGAACTTTATCACTGCATCAGGTAGTAAACCACATAGTGAGCTGTGTTTAGCTGTGTAATGTAGGTCTGAAGAAGAGGAGAAGAATGCTGTTACCTGCAGGGTCATCAGTCCATGCCAAAGATCTTATTCATGGGGTCAAACCTGTGTTCAATTATGCATGCTCAGTAAAACATTGTGAGCAGAAGGGATTTCATTTCAGTCCAGTCTTTTTTTTTTTTTTGTCTTTTGATTAAGTTGTTGAGAAGATTGAGAAGATGCCTTTTATTTTTAAAGGAGCCAATGTGTTTATATACGTTCACTTGCGGTCAAAAGTTTGGATTGTTTTTTTTTCTTATGCTAGCCAAGGCTGCATTTATTTAATCAAAAATAAAGTTAAAACTTATTTGTTAAAATAAAATATTTTTACAATTTAAAATATATATTTTTTATTTCAATAATAATAATTAACAATTAAATATTAATCGAATACATTTTTTATTGAATTATGTCACATGATGTCCTTCAGAAATCATTCTAATATTCTGATTTGCTGCTCAAGAAATATTTCGTATTATCAATGTTAAAAACAATTTGAAGTACAGCAGTTATTTTTGTGGAAACTGTGATAAATTCAGGATTCTTGAATAGAAGGTTCAAAATATAAACATATATTTGAAATAGAAATCTTTGTAACATTATAAATGTCTTGTCTCTGATCAATTTAATGCATCCTTGTTGAACAAATGCAGCCCTGTTGAGTATATGGACTGGGTTTTGACTTCTGAAAGTTGCATTAAGTTTACATTTTTACACTGTTTATTTCAGAAAATGAGATTTCTCATCATATGAGACCCTTTCAGTACAAAAGGGAATAGTGTGGAGTAGGGGTGTGCGATATTGACAGAAAATCATATCTCGATATTTTATGGGATTTTATCGATAAGAATTTTGTGATCATTCTAAATGCATTTTAATAGCCTGAATCATGCAGTGAAAGAAAACACACTAAATGTGCACACGCACTAGTCTAGACTTCACGTAATGTATGCGTGCGCTCTGTAGGGATGTTTTGAATGGTTTTTGCAAAATACTCGACAATGTCAAATCGCACATCGTTAAAACAACAATTACGATATTATCGCAGACGATATATATCGCACACCCCTAGTGTGGAGTTATGTTTAGCAGAACTAGTACATGCAGTACAAATTACGCAACGTAGACACGTAGACATAGCAGAAAACTTTTGTAACAGCCCATTTTCTCTTAATCGAGTTCATAACCTCGATTAAGCTCCAGTAATCCCTTTGTGAGCTGTTTGCACACAACAGCCATCAACATACAGGACAAGAAAGCCAAAATGGGGATAATCACACACAGATGCTTTTACCATGGAGGAAATTCATTCATTCTTCACTGTGTAGAGAGATTTTCATTTTTTGTCTGTTTTAGAATGGTATGAAAGTAGGAAAGGCCATGACCTTTTATAAGGTTTCTCTTGTTTAGAAGGTATTTCATGGCAGTGACACTAATATGCAGCAGTAAGAGTTTTCAGACAGGTGCCTTTTGGCTAAATTTCGTAGGTCATTATTTATGAAGCGTGACTGACATTACCTCTCAGCTCCAGAGCTTTCTGCTTTGCTTTCTTTTACCTCTTCTCAGATCACCACTCAGGAAATAATCTCACATGCCATCCGCTATCCATTTTTCATTCGCAAACATTTTTGCAGGGGTTTTGTTATCATCCTGAAGTCAGATATGTTGAAGACAGCACATTCTGCTCCATTACGAATCGTAAATGTTGTTTTTTTTCAGGTTTATGCCCTTAATGATAGAAGATGTGAAGGTGTTCTTGTGGTTTCTTTGTGCTTGGATTGCTAGATCTTTATCGTCAAGTCATACTGAGTACATTTTGCTAAAGCAAAAGCATCTAGATGAGCTCGATCATGGTTTATGTTCTTCAGATAAAAACAATGAGATTTGCAGTACTGTCACTTTCAAGTGTTTAAACGTTGTCTTGATCAACACTGAAGACCAGAAGAGATGGTAAGATGAGGTCAGGCAGCAGCTGTATTTATAAACACTGTGGCTATGTCAATGCTCTCTGGTCCCCTCAGCGACCGTCCGGCCCATGCCAAAAATCTGGAGTAAAGCAAGTGGAAGTAAATCTGTCTGGACAGTCAGTTTCTGTGTTGGCACTATATGACAACTCATTATTACAAATGAAGTCATATTCAACTCAGAGGCTTATATTAATTGGCTGATGTTTGACGAAATTATCATTTGTATAATTTTTCAGTGTTTTTGAAAGAAGTCTCGGGCTTACATAGGCTGTATTTATTTGATCAAAAATACAGTAAAAATCTTTATCGTCAAGTCATACTGAGTACATTTTGCTAAAGCAAAAGCATCTAGATGAGCTCGATCATGGTTTATGTTCTTCAGATAAAAACAATGAGATTTGCAGTACTGTCACTTTCAAGTGTTTAAACGTTGTCTTGATCAACACTGAAGACCAGAAGAGATGGTAAGATGAGGTCAGGCAGCAGCTGTATTTATAAACACTGTGGCTATGTCAATGCTCTCTGGTCCCCTCAGCGACCGTCCGGCCCATGCCAAAAATCTGGAGTAAAGCAAGTGGAAGTAAATCTGTCTGGACAGTCAGTTTCTGTGTTGGCACTATATGACAACTCATTATTACAAATGAAGTCATATTCAACTCAGAGGCTTATATTAATTGGCTGATGTTTGACGAAATTATCATTTGTATAATTTTTCAGTGTTTTTGAAAGAAGTCTCGGGCTTACATAGGCTGTATTTATTTGATCAAAAATACAGTAAAAACAGTAATATTGTGAAATATTATTTCAATTTAAAATAACTGTTTTTTATTTGAATATTTTAAAATTTAATTTATTCCTGTATTGGCGAAGCTGAATTTTTAGCAGTCATTAGTGTCTTCAGTGTCACATGATCTCCAGAAATCATTCTAATATGCTGATTTGGTGGTCAAGAAACACTTATTATTATTATTATCAATGTTGAAAACAGTTGTGCGGCTTAATAATTTTGATGGAAACTGTGATACATTTTTTTTCAGGATCCTTTGATGAATAGAAAGTTCAAAAGAACAGCATTTATTTGAAATAATTAAATTAAATTCAATTCAAGTTTATTTGTATAGCGCTTTTCACGATACAAATCGTTGCAAAGCATCTTCACAGCAAATTAAGTTTCTACAATATTTAAATAGGAGAAAATTATTGGTCATCCAATCTTTTACATTTTTAACACATTCTGTTAGCTTATATTATTTAGAAGTTTCATCTGGTCTTGTTGAGATATATATAGTTGAGTATCATCAGCATAACAGTAGAAACTAATCCCGCATTTTCTGATAATATTACCAAGGGGCAACATGTATATTGAAAATAGCAGAGGACCTAGGACAGATCCTTGTGGCACTCCATATTTTACTGGTGATAATTGAGATGACTCCCCATTTAAATGAACAAAGTGGTAGCAGTCGGACAGGTAGGATAGAATAGAAATCGTTTTTAACATTATCAATTTTTTTGCTGTCACTTTTGATAATTTTATTTAGTATTCATTTAAAAAAAAAATTACTGATCCCATACATTGGAATGGTGATGTACGATACTGTATATTTGATCCCTTTTTGTTCCCACTTTGAATTATCTAGGATACCAGAACATTTTTGTGTCTGATTTTTCTGTTAATCTTAATTATCTCAGATAATCTGTGTTTGACACATTTCTGCTTCTCTCCACAGCAGGGGAACATGGGAGATCTTAAGACACTTCGGAAAGGGCTGTCCCTGTATCACTCAGAGTCCCAGCTCTCCTCACTATCCCAGTTTCAGGACACCTTACAGAATGTACGTATCCCATTAAATCTGATGTGACCCCATTATTTTGCATCAGAGCCAAAACCTCAATCACAGTTGAGCTTAAAAAGATTTGTCATGTTGAGCCGATTTGGAGATTTGACAACAATTAGCTGTTGCAATTCCAGCTGGTTTAAGGATTCTGCATTGCTCTGTGTTGAAGCAGATGAGAATTGACCCGTGCCAAGGAGCTTAAAACATCAGCTGGAATGACAGAGTAAAGACCCACTGAGGACAGTGCCTCATGTTTTTTTTTTTTTTATGGAAAGAACAGGAGCTGCTTGTTCAGTGGTTCTTAAACTTTTTCAGGTAGTGGACAATTCAACATAAAAATTGTCGACCACCTACATAGAACAAGTATTTACAGTTTGTTGTGTACATTCTTCATACAATAGTTTAGTATAATAGTCTATCTTGAAATAATTTTGCCAGACTGTTTTGTTCATTTTTCCTTGAAATAAACCACACTGTTTGCTAATGAACTAAATGAAACAACTGTTGCATAACAGACAGTTGCATTATTGAAATGAGATACAGAAACACTTTATCACAAATAAACATTAGCAGAACTTGTTAATTATTATTATGAGTTGATTTATCATTCAAATAACTCAGTAAATTATTTGAATTATTTAGGTCTAGTTTTATTTATTGCTGACTACAGTTTGAGAATAACCACAGAAGTTACTTTCATCCATAATTATGATGAAAATGTTTTGTTCTGCAAATATGAAACTACAAGAACACACACTACTGTTCACTGTAAAGGCAAAGCTGAATTTTTAGCAGCTCAGAAATCATTCTAATGTGCTGATTTGGTGCGCAAGAAACATTTTTATTATTTTATTTTATTTTATATTATTTGTATTATTACTATCAACAGTTTGTGCTGCTTATCTATAATATTTTTGTGGATACTGATACATCTTTTCAGGATTTTTTGATGAATAAAAAGCTCAAAAGTATGTAAAAAGTATTTATTTAAAATAGAAATCTTTTGCTCAGTGATAAAGTCTTTACTGTCACATTTGATCAACTTAATGCATTCTTGCTGAATAAAAATATTAATTTCATTAAATAATATCTTACTGACCCCAAACTTTTGAACAATAGAGTATTTTGTTCATTAGTCAGGTTCACAGGTTTTTTTTTTTCTTGTAGTGTGATGAGAACCGTGTATTTTAATATGTAGCACAGAAGTCAAATGAAAGATGCTGTGCTTATTGGTCATTTCCTGTGGATTGCAGGAGGTTTGTTGTGCTCAGATCTCTGCTGGAGACTGTATCAGTGCTGATCCGTTCCTTGTTTTAGATATCCTTTCTAACCCAAAAAATGACAGTGTACCCGACCCTGTTTTAATATTTCCAATGCATCTGTTTTTTTTTTTTAATCAAAAGCTGTTCTCAGGATTTCCAAGATACCAAAGTCTGTCTTTAATTCTCAAAAGTAATTTTAGGAGAAACATCTGAAAAAAGCCCACAATGCTGTATGGCAGGAACTGAATGCTGTTGAATATGCTCTGTCCTAAAAAGTTCTTTTATTATCCCTCTTTTCTCCTCCCTACCTCTCTCTTCTCCTGAGGTATCTTTTTCATCATCCTCATCATCATCATCATTCCCCTCCACTCGTATCCTCAAAAAAGGTCATCACGAACCTGGTGCTTTAACTAATTAGTGCACTCATCAGCTATGACAGGCCAAAACAGCACAGCTGCTCCACTTTAATATGAGGGACAGCTTCCACAGGAAGGAGAAATCAATTAGAGAGTGGCGTGGGTCTCGTCCTCAGAGGCTGCTGGGCTTATTTTATCCCAGCTCGTCTCAGACCTGTCTACGAGCTCATGGCTTCATTAGCATGGCTGTGAACTTTCACTTTAATCACGGGGGGAGATGGCACTAAATAATGCAGTGGCGATCTGCTGAAACAATAATCAGGTTCGTAGAAGCGAGCAGATTGGTTGCCGTTGTTAGGGGTTACCTGAGGAGAGGTAATCAGAGCAGTTTGGTGCTTTAACGGATTTAGAGTTGCTTGACTAAAATGTAGCATGGAAATACTATGATTTTTGACATTAATGTATATATACATTACCATTTAAAAGTGTTGGGTCAGTACTTGATACATTTTTTTCAGGATGCTTTGATGAATAGGAAGTAAAAAAAAAATAGCATTTATTGAAATAATATTTTGTAACATTATGAAAGTCTTTACTGTCACTTTTTATCAATTGAATGCATCCTTGCTGAATAAAAATATTAATTTCTTTCCCAAAACAAAAATCTTACTGACTACAAACTTTTGAACTCTTTCGAAGTTTCGATGTCACCAACTTTTGCATATACTGTTGTTTGTTCTTTATAAGTGCTTGTTATAGCTGCCCAGGATTATAAACACAGCTTTTTAGACAGACTGAGAAAAAAAAGGCTGATACTTAATTCTTTTTGTTTTTTTCAATTTTGCTAATTTTTTAGTGGCTGATGGACCTATTACTTTTATACCTTTAACATCCACGTTTTCCTGTCTTCTTTAATGACATGTGCTGCACACATCAGAGCAAAGCACAGCTGTATTCATGTGGTCTAATCGTTGGATTTGTTTAATCCAGGCTATAGCCTGTTATCTGACTGTGACTTCCAAGTGGTGTTTATGATCAATGCATTTTGCGGATTAAACAGATGATAGATTAGCAGTGGGCATTTATAGAGGCATTAGTAAGTCTCTTCAGAGTATCTAATAGCATTCTGTGCCTATTTCAGCATATTAGAATGTAAACAGAATGTAACTGTGCCTACTTGTTAGAATATATTGTGAGAGTTGCATAGAATACATTTTTAATAAAGAAAACATTTTCAGACCCGTTCATTTTTTACATTTTGTTATGTTAGTGCCTTATGCTAAAATGGTTTCAAATTACTGTTTATTTTCACGTCAATCTACAGTCTACACAAGCAAAATAACAAGATTTGTATTAACTGTGAATTTATTTAAAGGGGTCATATGATGCTTTTTTAAAGATCATTATTTTGTGTATTTGGTGTAACAGAATATGTTGACATGCTTTAATGTTCAAAAAACTCATTATTTTTCAAATACTGTACATTATTGTAGGTTCTCTATTGCACAATCAGCTTGTAACACTCCAAAGAGAAAGGAAAACTTGAAATCGCATCATATGACCCCTTTAATATGCAATAGAATCATATGTGTGTATTATTTAATAATATACAGTATATCTATATTAACAGTTTTATTTTTAAATATATTATTGTGACATTTCAGTATAAAATTGTGTAACTGCATAGAATAATTTTCTTTATTAAAATTATTTAAGATGTTTTAATTATTATTTCTTTTTTTATATTAATTATTTTTATATATCAATCAGTCATGTATTCATAAAATCTAATTAAAGTGGTATGAAGTATTTATGAATATATTTCTATTAATTTGCCTTCTAATTTATACAATTGAATTTTATGGGAATTAAATCGCTTACATTTAATCTCATGTAATTCAATTACAATATAGTTTATGCAACTTTATCATATGAGATAGTTGAATTGTAAGGCCCTGAATAGATATTGGAATTTGCTATTAAAAAATCCAGATCATTCGAGCACTGGCAAATAAATCCATGCAGAATGAATTGTGGGACTCCTGGGCTTCTCTAATCAGGCTGCCAGGGCGATGCCTGACAGCAACCATTGGTTCAGGATGTACTCGGGTCAGTCCAGGGTAAAGTCCCCACGGCTCTAGCCCTTAAACCTGCTGGCAACTGCAAGTGAACATCACAGTCCTGTTCTCCCAGGCCAAAAGCGAGTCGCAGTTTCCATCCAGGGGTCCTCTCCCGACCCCGGTGCTGAAATGCCAGCTCAATTGTTGTGGATTTAACGCTAGAATGGGACTCAAAGGGCTGTGTCTAAACAGGGGCTCACCAGACCCTGTGCACTGAAAGAGCTCTTTGTTGATGCGTACCCATGAAGGGGGTCCAAGCAGAGATGAGTTATAATGAGATGCTTTAACCCATTTCAAGCCTGAGTTGACTCAGAGAAACAGCCATGGGCTTTTCCAGTGCTTGGATCTCCTCTGGTAATCCGAGAGAGCAGTATGAGTGATTTTTGATTGTGACGAATGTGTGTTCATCTGTCTACAGGGGTCTACCATGCCAGGAGGTGATCTGCTGCCCCCCGTCACCGGATACCTGCCAGCAGCACAGAAACCAGAAGCTGTTGTACATGCCATGAAAGTGAGATTCTGATGCACATATTGCAAAATTAAGCCATACTTACAAGTTGTATTTGAATTTCAGAACTAACGGATGCTATAAAATATCATGCTGAATTATATTATGCTATATTATTAGGCTTGCGCCATTTCTCAATTCGGTTACCTTTTTTAATAGTTTCTTGTACTCTCTTTGTTATCCCTCAATGTCTATCAGTAGAAAGTGGGAAAAATCATCAAAATGTTTAAAGTCGAGCCTAATTTTACAGGAAATAGATCAAGTTTCATGGTAGAAACTTGTTTCTCTCTTCATTCCCAAAGCATAGGTTTTAGGACCCATCCTTGTTTTTATGAGTGTAACTGTTACTTACTGTAGTAATACTGCCACCTAGAGGATTTTCTATGATTTGTTGGATCTCTGTTGTTTGAAAGACGACATAAAATTTTGGAACCAGAGAAAACTAAAAAATCTCACTGCCACAGTGCTTACAGTATATATATGTATATATATATATATATATATAGGAATATAGGTATAAGTATGACCCATAGTAATAGTGAAGCTTGATTTAGCAAGCACCATTAATCGTTTAACCCTCTGTTCCTTTGCTTTGTAGGTATTAGAAGTCCACGAGAACCTAGACAGGAAGCTCCCAGAGGACTACGAGGAGGATCTCAGTGAGAAAGAGAAAGCCATTGTCAGAGAGATGTGTAATGTGAGTCTACCTAGAAACACCTCCTATCTGCCTCCTCCTACCCTGAACCCCAGCTTACTTCCCTCTTGTCCATTAATAAAACCCTGTTCAACAGAAAGGGGCTGTAAGTTTGTGCTCCCTTTCCCATGTGTTTGTTGTCCTGTCACTTTGTATAATTACATCGGCTTTGATTGAGGACACTGTTTCAATGTTGCACAACAGAGACCCACTTTCAGACCACGTTAATGAGAGGCCTTGGCAAAAGTCCTCGGTGTGTTTACCGCACAGTTGTCTGTGCAATTAAAATAACTTGATCAGTGAAACAATGCAGGTTTATCTGCTCCCTGAAGGGCCCCTGGAATCTGGGACCTGTGCTCTGTTCCTGCACGGAGAACCTCAGCTTGTCAAAAGCAAAATCTCAAATAGCACAAGGGCTTCTTTCTTTTCTGATTGTAATTAGTCCCTAGACCCACCCACTCACCAAACCAACCAACCATCTTCCCTTTTAGAAGCTCATGCTGCATGATGAGTTATTGCTTAACTCCGGAATTCTTCACTTTATAATATAATAATAGATTATTAAAGAATATATTAATATATATTTGTGCCTTTTGTGACTTTTCCCTATGTATGTACAAATTATAAAAAATTCACCTAGAATTTTTCTTTTTTGGGCTTGTCTCAACTTCCCCTCTAGTAAATACATAAAAAGTGTTCAAATCAGGATAAAAATCAGTCTTTTTTTGTATTAATATTTAAATTGGTGTTTATGTAGGCTTTGGTGTGGACTTCGCTAATATACATCTGTATGCCAATGATACAGTTATTTATTCTGCAGCATCTTCTATAAATAGCTGCTGCTATATCTGTGAATATTGCTATATTCACAGATATAGCAATTTCAACTTTAGATGGCACTCAAATCGAAAGAGTCAGCTATTATAAATATTTAGGCATATGGTTGGACAAAAAAACTATACGTCCACATTGACAACTTATATCAATGTTTATGAATCTGTAGAATGGTCATCTTTACAACATATGAGGAATTTGCACATGTATATGTTTATTGCTAAGGCACTTCTTGGTAAATTACCTTCTTAAATTACCTTCTTATATTTCAAAATGTTTAACTTTATATACAAACAATTATGGTATTAGATCTCAGCTGCATCTTCGAGTAAAAGTCCCAAAGGTATCCTCAGAATTTGGTAAACTGAGAAAAAATTTTTTTTGACAATTTTTATTTAATTTATACATTAAATTTTTTTAATATAATTTGAGTTGGTTTATGATGTGTCATTACTTAACAGGCCATTATTCAAGAATTTTAAATTTTGAAGAAAAACAAACAAACAAACAAATAATTAAATACTCAAAAGAAGACATCTGCCAGAATTGTTCTTTTTTGAGTTTGTCTCAACTTCAAAATCAGGAAAATTATACTTTGCACTTTTCCCTTAGAAGTCTTTTTGTCATTTAAATATTTTTTTAATTATATTTTTTAAAATGTTAATTTAATTTAAACATGTATTTAATTGAAGTTTTTCATAATGATTTTAGCTGGTTTACTATGTGTCATTACTAAACAGGTCAGTATTCAAGAATTTTACATTTAGAAAAAAATGTAGAATAAAAATGTTAGAATAAAAAAAAAACAGTAATTACTAAATAAATAGAATATATATATATATATATATATATATATATATATACTGTATATATATTTGTTTATTTAAATATTTTTTATATTATTAGTTAATTAAGTGCTAGCTAATGTGTTCTGTAATGAAGATTTATCTCCAGAACCCGAACAATCACATCATTACTATCACACACAATATCAAAAATCCACACCATCACACATTATAATACGACCAGATCTTCATCCGAGAACATACTGTATGGTAACATTGAAGAAATAGTTTGAAGACATTTTTCATTTTACAAGATTTCATATAGCCATAAGATTCACCCAACTGTGTGTTTGCTTTGTGTGTTCAGGTTGTGTGGCGTAAGCTCGGTGATGCGGCAGGATCCAAACCCTCCATCCGTCAACATCTCTCTGGGAACCAGTTCAAAGGCCCTTTGTAGCTCCTATGTCAATGACCAGCAGGGCCTTGAACAAACAAACAAATCTGTGAATATGACGTGAGGAACAGACAGACTCAGAACTGGGCAACTTTGTAAAACGACACAAAGAACTTTGCTTCTACTGCCAGCTTCTTTCAGCCCATGGCATTCAGTTGAGACATTTCAAACCTATTACCTACAACGCCAGGTGGTAGTTTAATATATAATGGACTCGCAGTTAGCACAAGCTAAATCATAGCTCTATTTATGTGCACACCATCCAAGTATTCATACAAGGCAACTTAATGGATTCATTTCTCATTCCAGATAGGGAATGAAAGCACACAGCTCTTACGCAGATAAATACCCCACAGAGATACTCCTACAAGATCCTTTCCACTCCTAAAAGCTTTTTGATTTTGGCTAAGACCACTCCATCTTATTCAATTATTCAAGGATTTATTTTTTTTTTTTACCTTTTACACTACCGTTCAAAAGTTTGGGTTGTAAGATTTTTTAATGTTTTTGAAAGAAGTCTCTTATGATCAGCAAGGCTGCATTTATTTGATCAAAAATACAGTAAAAACAGTAATATTGTGAAATATTATTACAATTTAAACTAATTTATTCCTGTGATGGTAAAGCTGAATTTTCTGAATCATTACTCCAGTCTTCAGTGTCACAGGGTCCTTCAGAAATCATTCTAATATGCTGATATGATGCTCAATAAACGTTTCTTATTATTAGCAATGTTGAAAACAGTTGTGCTGCTTAATAATTTTGTGGAAACTGTGATATTTTTTTTCAGGATTCTTCAACAAAAAGAAAGTTCACAAGAACATTATTTATTTAAAATAGAAATCTTAAATGTCATTTTTTGCTACAATTAATGCATCCTTGCTGAATAAAAGTATTCATTAAATATTTTTTTTTTTTTTACAAATCTTACTGACCCCAAACTTTCAAATGGTTGTATATATATTTTTGACTTGGGCCACACCCATCACATCAGAATGTCAGAGATTATTATCATTGCAATTAAACTTAAACCAAGAATCATGTTACTTATAAAGTTACCAGCCATTGACTATTAACAAGTTATATTTATTCATCAGTGTTCATTTTGGACCATTAACATAGCTGAAAAACAAAACATAACAGTAAACTTTTTAATTAAAAAAAAAATCTTTTTTTTTTTCATGAATGCAAATAACACATTTGCTCAGGTTCCCAGAAATACATACTGTAAAATAACCTGAAAATATTCAGAGGATATATGCAGGCCAGCTCATGAGTTTAAGCATTTAATTAAAGTGTTGTTTTTTTCAAACAGTACTTATAAATGCCAGCTCAACTCAAAGCATATTACTTTAAGTTCCAAATTGACAATCGTGATTAAAGAAGCTGCTTTTTTATGCCTTCATTTGTGCAGATGGAGTCAAAATTCAATATCAGTATCTTGTAATGTGTCCCAATGCAGTGCTTTTGATTGCATACGAGACCTTATGGCTTTGTGGGGTCATAATACAATTGAAAGTACTGTTAAAGGAATAGTTCACCCAAAAATGAAAATTTGTTGAAAATGTACTCACCCTCAAGCCATTCAAGATGTAGATGAATTTGTTTCTTCATCGGAACAGATTTAGAGAAAACTATTCCTTTTAATCTTTTAATCGTTTTAGGTCTACAGATTGAGTCCTATAGGAAAAGAACTGGAGCTCAATTTCAGGTTCTAAATACTGAATCGGTGCAATAGAGAAACTCTGTACTGGATGAATGCAAGTATTGAAGTGATGCTTGTTTTTTGTTCACCCTGATTCCAGTTAGCAGTGTGAGGTTTCATCAGTACACTTGTTTCAAAAAGCATTTCGTATATGATGAAACTTTAGCATTGTGTAATCGGCGATTGGAGCATGTAAAGTACCTCAGCCAGTCACACTTTCCATTATTCCTTTCCTTTGACCAAGCTTAACATTTCAGCGTATACTGAATTGAATCGGACCATACAGTATGCACTGATAAAAACTGGACAAGTTGTAAGGTTTCCATTATTAACAATAAGCTTCTTTTGCTGAATTTTGTCTAAAGCTTCTAATTCTGCTCCATAGGCCTAGTTCATGAGACTATCAGGTAACATCTTTTATGCGTGTACTGTACATGATATATAGCGATGTCTTATGAATGATAGTAAATGAACGCAGTAAATGAGGGGTTTTGAGTTTTGTGTTATAATTCAGATCCATTATCTGTGTACACAAGAACTGCCTCAAAAGATGCTTGCTGCACTCACACAAAGCTCTTTTTTTAAAACCAGTGACCCGATAAGCCATAATTTTTTATTGTTCATTTAAATCGAAGCTATTTTGAGAATTGCTGAAATCCCTCTGCCGATCTACTTATTTTTTGTATTAAAGTTGTGGATATTTCATTGAATTTGTATATTTATGAGTGCACTTTTACAGTGCTAGACTGAAATCACATTCGTATTGGATGTTTTTTTTCTCACTGGATGCAGCAGGTGGCTTTTGGCAGTGTGTTACTTTTTGTTTGTCTGATGTTTATGAGAACAAAATGAGCAGCAAACATTTGAATAAGTAAATAAAATAGTTGCATATTTTTATGAAAAGGATACTTGATGAATTTGGGTCAGTAAAAACAGTGTGTGCTGTTAACAACACAGTAAATATTGTCTCTGCTATGCTGTGATGTTTCATGTGAACACAATACCTAAATCATTGGTGTTGAAGAAGTACATGCATACATTAAAACTATTTTTGAAATCCATTTAAAAGTGTCCTTTATAAACGGATCTAGAATACACAACTACTGACTTTTTTTGTTTTTAAGTTTAAAGCACAAAAGAATCTGAAATGCTGATATTTTCCTATTTTCTTTTCAAATGCACTGCTTCTTTTGTGAGTGAGGATTTGATTTTTGAATTTTTCCTGAAATTCAATGTTCTGTGTAGCTCATCTGTATGTAAAACACACATGAAGTTGTATTCTAGGACATACAATTCAGCGCAATGTAAATAACTACTATTACTGTAGAATACCTGTAACTAGCATGCATTTATATATTTTTAATAAGCTGTATGTAGCTGAGAATGGACCTGTATTTTAGCTAATACAAATTCAAAATAAATTGCAAATAGCCCTCTTGTAGATTTAAAATAAAACCGAATCCTTCTCTTTGTATAATGTCTAATCTCCTTTTTGAATTGTATGAAATGAACAGCAGAAAAAAGGCAGAGTCTGCCATCTACTGGAGATTTGCTGGAGTTGCAGTAATGGTAACGTTGAATGACTGAAATGTGGTCGTTTCCAGCAAATGATCGGAGAAATGAGGTGTTTAGCCTTCAGAATATGTTATTTGCCAACCTCAGAAGGTCAAACTCCTTATTACATGAGCTGTTTATTCTTTATTAATTCTATAATATAATATAATATAAAGGTTGCCAATTTTGCAACCATGTTATTTACGTAAAATGTGTAATCCTACATGCTCACAATTTGTGAATATATTATAAAAATATCAATGTAGGAAGTAAAAAAGAGAATAAATTATATATTATAAAGTGGTATAAAATAAATAATACGATTTATTGATTTATTAAATTATTAGCTATTATTAAAATGTAATTTATTTAAACGCTATTGGAAACACATTATAAATCATTATGATTTCACTTGAAATTTATATAAGCGATGTTACATTTACAACAATATGTTATAGCTATGTGTTACGTTTTATATGTTGTGGCTTTGATTGACGGTTTCCTCCACAAATCATGTTGCGCAAACTTTATCCTTTTACGGTCACTTTACGAACCCAAAGTAAACTTCCAATCACAAGACACAGAAGCTTTTTCTGTTAGTGTAGTCAAACCAACCTTGTAAAGCTGACCGCGCAGATCGACTCCTCTCACGACCAGTAAAGCCACTGCAAACGGGTACCGCCTTAACGCGAACCAATAGAGGCGTACAGTTTAGAGATGTGAAAAATAATTACTCTTTAACCAATTATCACACGCGTACGCAGTTGCGTAAGGAACATTAGCCAATTAAAATACGCTTCTGTACAAGTTTAGGGCGGGACAAACGCGTCAATGGGCCAATCCGCTTTTTGAAAATCTTATCAGGGCGTGGCTTTTCCTCTGAAGAAAGGTTAGGTTTTATCAGCAGACCGTGTAGAAGAGGATTGAATTCCAGGTTGACAGGAGGATCATTGCAGTCAATTGGAAGGTAGTTTTGGTGTTCAGTCTGATTAAATAATGTTTGCAAATGTGCACGAGGTGTTTACGATAGTTAAGCAAAATATAATAAGCCACATGCCTGCAAATGCGTCGTAAATGTACGCTGTAAATGGTGGCAAATTCAGCAAATTGCGAAATACAAGCATGCTGGTTATTAACACATTGAATGTGTCTCAAAATCTTGTGAGCAGCCTACTTAGGCACCATATCTGGGCGTCGTAGGCGTGCTTAAAGCGTTCAGTACGCTCCCCAACATGTTGTTGAACGTTTTAAATACTGTCTGAACGTTTCAAACGTGCCTATGATGCCCTAAAATGATGTCAGTGTAGGCAACTAACCAGGTTTTGAGACACTTGGGCCATGGACAGACAGATAGTTAGATGAATGGATGTAAATATGAATGAATGAATGGATTATATGTTTCTTGAGGTTTTCATTCATGCATTTGTATAATTCATGATCACTGGACCACCCAGTGTTTGAAATGAAGACTGACATGCAGTGCAATAGTGTGTAATGTGAAGCAGGTGATCATCTTCTGGTGGGTTTGAATGGATGCATTGGGCCAGGCTGAGTTATTTTAAGGCATCAATCTGCTAAGATCATTACCTAATATACTGATCTTGTATTTTGAATTTTGATATGTTGAGTTTGTTGTTTGTTGCATGTATTTGCTGTCTAATGCTGTCAGCCAGTATAGTTACAGTGCTGCTGCTGGTTCCCTTTGTGGTTTCAATCTTAAGTAGCTGACTTTTAAGTGTTTAAATCCAATTTGCAGTTCAGTAATACAATTGGGCTTGTCATTATTTAGTAAACAGTTGGCTTTGGGTATTTGATGGACATATCCACGGCTGAAACGTTGGCGGCTTATGTATTCATCTCTGAGAAACTCTATTTTAAATTAATAAAACGGTCCATATCATGTTTCTTCTATATTTTTGATTTCTGCATGAGTGATTGCTATCACAATAACAAAAAAAGTAAAGCAATGAAGCTTATTATAAGAATTCTTATTATAGAATTATATAACATTTATATAGAAATAGAATTATAAGGAATTGCTATAAAAATGTTCTTTGAGTGGTCTTTTTGTGCATTGCCCAAATTTGTAAAGGTAAAGCAACCAGACCGTTTTTTAAATATGGGAACAGCTGCCATAGGAGTCATTTATTCAGTTTAACTACATGGAAGTTTTATGTATTTGACACAAGTTTGTTGTATTTGATGAGTTTCATGTAAGCCACATGTTCAGTGTTTACAATGAAGTACCTGATTTAGTGCCCTTTGGCTCACTGTAGCCATCCGTATAATCCCTCACAGAGACCTTTAACCTTTCTTGGCAGTAATTCTAGGCTCAGAAATTATTTGGATGTGAAACATTCACATGTTTCTACCAATTAGTTATGAATATACTGTACCTAGTCCATTGGACCTAAATATTTATAAGAGGTGTAGAATCAGACTATTGGCGCATTTATTGTACAGGCTTCTAGGCTGCATGAAGGAGATACGAAACCTGGTCATATATTAGCTTTATTTTTACTTTAATATTTACTGTATTTAAAAGTAATCATAGTTATTTATTTTTTAAATTTATTCTGTTGCATTATTACAGCCATCCTCTCTCCCAGACCAGAAAGATGGGTAAAAAGAGCCGAGTGAAGACCCAGAAATCGGGGACCGGGGCCACAGCTGCGGTTACTCCGAAAGAGATGATGAATTTAATCTCTGAACTGCTACAGAGTGAGTATAAAGTACTCTTTATGGCTGCATTCCTGTTCTTGATATACTGTTGCAATGAATTACTCTCATGAGGAGCAACACTGCATGTGTGCATCACTGGTACACAAAAGACTTTTGTGATTATGCCATAATCGCATTACATGATTGTTATAATATTTGTTATTGCAAAAAAGATGCAGCTGGATACTGAAAAGTGAGCCTCTATAGTTAGAATGGTTTCTTTATGTTAAAATAAATCTATTTAGTATTTAATCATCTGAAGCTTTTATCCAAATGGTGGCGTCTGAGGTTAAGTGCTCAAGGGTATGGTGGTATTTCATGGAATCATTTGGTTATCAGTCCAAATTTTTAACTACAATGTCAAACAGGTCTTCAGAATTCCTCATTTTGAGGAGGACATGAATTTGTTTAGATTAAAGACAGTTTGCAGGCTGCACTTTTACCAAGCCAGTGAATACCACAAATTTTCACAAAAACAGCTAGTAGAAGACACAAATCAGCCAGCATTTGGTTACCCCAGGAACTGTACTTAAAGGAATATTTCACCCAGAAATGAAAATTTGCTGAAAATATTCTCAGCCTCAGGCCATCCAAGATTTAGACGAGTTGTTTTTTGCATAGGAGCAAATGTGGAGAAATTTAGCATTTCATCACTTGCTCACCAAAGGATCCTCTGCAGTGAATGGGTGCCGTCAGAATCAAAGTCCAAACAGTTGATAAAAACATTACAATAATCCACAAGTAATCCACACGACTCCAGTCCATTAATTATCTTCAAAGCGAAAAGCTGTGTGTTTCTAAGAAATAAATCCATCAAGATGTTTTTAACTTCAAATCGTTGCTTCTGGCTAAAATACGAGTCCTCTATCCATAATATTGCTTTATCCAGTGAAACACACAGCTTTTTGTTTCACAAGACATTAATTGATAGGTTGGAGTCATGTGGATTAATTGTGGGTTGTTGTTTTTTTTAGCTGTTTGGACTCTGTTCAGTTCAGTTCAGTACATTATTTATAAAGCACTAAGCACATTTAAAATCAACCTTAGTTGGCCAAAGTGCTGTACAAAAACGTAAGAAAAATATATAAATAAAAGCAAGAAAGTTGCAGGCGAGATCGTGGTACCAACAAAAAATTACCATTTTGGGATCTAAGTGACCTAGAAGGATTTTAAGTAACAATTAAATCAGAGCCAAGTTGTTTACTCTCATTCTGACGGCACCCATTCACTACACAGGATTCATGGGTAAGCAGGTGATGTAATGCTAAATTTCTCCAAAAATCTGTTCTGATGTAGAAATAAACTCATCTACATCTTGGATGGCCTGAGGTTGAGTAACTTCTCAGCGAATATAAATGTTTTTTTGGTGAACTATTTCTTTAATATGGAGCACTAAGCTATTTACCCCACAGTCACCCGTTGGGTTTTGTTGATCAAAGCTTAAGTGATTGTTAAATATAAACTTATTGGAATGTTTTTATTTTCTTTCCCCCGTTCAGAGTGTAGCAGCGCTGCTCCCTCTCCTGGGAAAGAGTGGGAGGAATATGTTCAGATCCGAGCTCTGGTGGAGAAGATCCGTAAGAAACAGAAAGGTACACAGTTGGTTCAAAATTAATAAGATTTAGCAGTTCTGTAGCTTTTACATAGCATGGTTTGCCTTGTGATTTGCCATTTACCATTTTTAAGGAGTAAAGTATTAAACTGTCCTAGTTGCAAGAAAAAAGAGGTTGGAAAAAAACAGATGGTGTGGAACTTAAAGGAATAGTTCACCCAGATATGAAATGAATTCTGTCATTTACTTGCTTATTACTTTCTTTTTTCTGGGTAAATGAGAAATTTTACAGAATGTCTTTGAAGATCTTTTCCCACACAAATCAAACGAATAGAGGTGGATCCTGTAAAGCTTTAAAACTGACCATAAAAATAGAAAAAATGTTGTCCATATGGCTCTTGCTCTATTTTTCAACTTTAAGTCAAATGATAGCTTGGCTGTTCGTTTTTTTACCTGTTCCTTACTTTTTGCTATAAAAATGTCTTGGAACGACAAGAGGGTGAGTAAAAAATGGTTTTTGGGGTTCCTTTAAGAGAAACATGAGAGTATGAAAAATCTTATTATCATAAAAGATTGCATGTTACACATTTGTTTATCTGATAGAATGACTTCTATAACAATATGCACATATTATGCAGTAAGTTGATGTACTGTGGCAAACACAGAAATATCTTCGGTTACAGTGATGTGATGACTTGAGTAAGATCCCATCACATTACTTAATAAAATACTCAGTGGGAGTCTCAGAGATGTGCATTAGAACACATAAATATCCATTAGAATAAATGTTAGACAGCACATTATGCTGCAGGATACACAAGAGTTATAGATTGCACCGTTTAGGTCCACTTGTGTGGTGTTACAGCAACATAATACAGTAGAGTGCCGTAGAATAATGGAAACTTCTCATGCTGATGTTCAATATACATACAATAGCTAAATCAGCTTGTGATAGGATTGTATTATTTCCTCAGGGATGTCAGTATCATTTGAGGGAACCAGGGAGGAATTTTTCTCCGAGCTGATGGCCTGGGCCGCAGAATGTGGGGCTTCTTGTGACGGTTTTGAGATCTCCAACTTTGCAGATGAAGGATATGGCCTGAAAGCCACCAGAGATATCAAGGTTGGTTTCTTTCTCACCTAGTTCAAGGACTGTTTGAGGGTAAGACGGATAAGAATCTATTTGAGTTTTTATGTTGGATACATTTTTTTATATTCGTTTATTGTTTTTACAAGTTCAGGTCTTGCAGCGCCTTTGTCTCTAAATGGGGCTGTTCCTAGCCAAAATAAGCTGCAATATGAACCAAACCTCATGCTGGTAGTCTTTCTTACGTCACACACTTGTGTATTATCGAGATTCAGTTCATTGCAAAATTGTATGTGTACGATGTGCTGGCTTGTTCTGCCACCTACAGAGCATCATATCTTGAGTGTTGAAGGCTGAAACGAATAACTCATCTTATATATTGGTTATAGATACAGTAGATGATAATTATTTGTGTGGTCCTTCCACTTGATGGTCAGTGACCAAGTGGTAATTACAGGTGTGTATGTACTGATCAGAGCTGTTTTTCACCATCATCCTTGTTAATGCTTTAGGAGGGAATATATAGAGGTTATTGATCACTGCAGGTCATATTTTAACTCCAGGCTTGATTGAGCCAATGATAATTTTAAATGGCTGCTACAGTTAGCCTTATTGACGTTTTCAGTTGCTTTTGCTAATTGCTAATTATAAAGTGCAGTTTTTTATTATTTAAAATAAAGGAATTTGAATGTGTCAGGAAAGGACTAGCCCTGTAATTTATCTAAATTTGTATGCAACAGTACATCAGTTGGGGATTTTGTATGTGTGCTTTTGACAGTGACCATTTAAATTGTTCTGTGGGCTTTCTGTCCATTTCAGGCAGAGGAGCTGTTCTTGTGGATCCCTAGAAAAATGCTGATGACTGTGGAATCTGCCAAGAACTCTGTCCTTGGTGAGTTTGCATAGTTGTAGCAATGTCAATCTTTGACCTCTAACTCTGACAATGACATGTCACGTTGAAATGTGCAAATGTTTCTCTCCCCACACAGAAAATGGAGACCACAATTATATAAATGTTACTTTGTTGTTCTAGGTTAAATACAAATTTTAGCTATGATTTTTAATGTTTTTTACAGGAGTTTCTTATGCTCATCAAGGCTGCATTTATTTGATCAAAAATACAGGAAAAAATTTAATATTGTGAAATATTATTTTTTGACCGGTAGTGTGTGTGTGTATATATATATATATATATATAATTTTAATGTAGTTTAAGTTTAGTCATTTTATGTGATTCTAGTACTTCAGCCTATTTCAGTGAGTTGCCAAGGCAACATTTCAATTTTTTTTTAAATCTAATTGTTTTCTTTGATTTCAGCTTTATTTCAATTACCGAAAAATTATTTTAATAGTTTTAGTTAACAATAACAACACTAGTAAAAAAAGAACACAAATTACGATGACCTGATATGAACTCCTTTATGCAGGGGTTCCTTTTTGCCTTTATGACTTGTGTTGCAGTCTTGGGCTTTCAAACATACCAAGCTTGCTGCTCAATTAAACACACATCCACATACTTACCTAGTGTGAAAGTGAAATGTAGTGAACTTTAGTTGTGTTTTAATGTCTAGAAATCATTTGCAGACAGAACCCTAAATTCACCTTTTTTCACAGGGCAACTGTACAGTCAGGACCGGATCCTTCAGGCCATGGGCAATGTGACTCTGTATAACTTTTTTTTTTGCTCATCTGAAGCTCTGTTTTTTTTTTCTAGAGAGGTTCAGTTGAGGAGTAGGGTTGACTTGCTGGCCCTTCGGTGAGTGTCCTGTCCGCTACTCTCCTCTCGGCTCTTCAGGTTGGGAGCCAGTGTCACTGTAATGACTACTGTCAATGTCAGCCTCCCTTCTGAGGCGGCCGCAGATGACCGGGCTGGAAAATTAGCTTGTCGCATTGGCTTTGAATTGAATTGACCTGATTGTACCTTCCACACATGACTGACAACCCCAGCATCCCCCCCTTCTTCTGCTTCCTCCCACCGCCTGCTTTATCTGGTCCCTGCCTCCCCCCCCCCTCTCTGCTTCTCCTCGGGAAGAACTGAGAAAGCAAGGCCCCTCACCTGCTGGAATTGAGGAGCTTTTTATATATATATTTGACTGCGTGAAGAGGGGATAGGCTGTTGTCAACGCCGGGTGCCCTCCGAGGAGTATCCAAGCGCCTCCTGTGTCCGCGGGGGACCAATGATAGCCGCGCCTTTCTCACTGGGGCTGGATGCTTGTGTGTTTGGGGGAGGTGAACCTCATAAGGTGACCCCGGTATGCAGCGAATGCAAAATAACCTTGGTGTGCTGCATCTGCCGCTGTTGATGAGAAATGAACAGGGTCCCAGTGGTATGCTCTCATCCCACCCCCTCTCTCTGCACCTGGGAAGATATCTGTCTGACCTTCCTGATGCAGCTCAGAAAATGACAGAGAGTTTGCAACGTTGAATGACGCCGTAGGCATGCGTTCGTTTCATCATTTTTAGCAATTAAATTAAGTGCACAAATTCGAATGTTGAATAGTCGACATAATGAAAGTAAGGAGTAAAATCAATCCCGTTTGAACCTCAGCATGTGCACGGATGACGAGCTCTCTAATGGCGGCCAGTGCGGCGGATGCGGTGCTTGGGGATCTCGGCTCCAGAAAGACCTCCTGGAGGCCACCGGCCAATTAGCCGCGTTTCCCGCCGTCCTCGTTAAGGAGAGCAGGCGCTCGTGGTGGGAGCTTTTGTTTTCTAATTGATTTACAGGGCCGTTCCCCCTCGTCTCTCTCTGAGCCACGGTTCCATTGTGGCACATGATGAATTACCTCTCTCTGGTGATGCTAATGCATCACAAGCCGAACCTGCAGCGGTGCAGCTGCCCTTCATCTCCAAAAACTACACCTCATCAAACGTGCCGTCTAAAACTACCTCTGTTTCATCTCAAACTACCTCTGTATGTGCGCACATCCTATATTTTTAGGATTAAAATATCCTAACCCTCAGCGCTCTGAGGGATCCAGGCAGACTTCTTCATGGCCTTTCTGCAGCCAGGTTCGCCCTTCCCCCTGAGGTTTATCACTCTGTTCAACTAATTATTGCCTTAATTGAATCTATTAAGGTACTTGGGCACTCAAGTATTCAGCTCTCAGAGGGCTGAAAGTATCATTAACGATACTTTAACCCTTTTCAGTTGGCCTATAATGGTTACTGATGCTCAAAGATGCTTTTTTTTTCATCTTTGTTTAGCTGGCTTCAGCACATCTTCCTGCAGGAAGTCTGGAGAACTACTTGAGTCTCTGGAGATTTGCCCTATTACTTCCATCAAAACCTGTATTATGCTTTTTTTACCCCCCTCCCATCCTTACATGAACCATTTCCCTTCATCTGCAGTGAGGCTCAAACCCAAGACACTGAATTCTTACTCGTTGGCTTTACCCAGCACTTATCTTTTAATGTTGTCCATCACGCTACGTGAACGCTGCTACCAAGTCAGCCTGTTCCCAGAATTGGGGTTAAACTGAAAGGAAGTGGTCAGGCTTTGCTCTGTTATTATATCATGCTTTGCGAATTCACAGCTGACCTGTAGACCTTCATCCACCTGAGCGTGTTAGACCTTTGCCTGGTTGCACACAGTGGGGGCAGTTGAAATACAAGTTCTTATGCTCTGCTGTAGGGCTAGAGCAATGTCAAAACTGGACTGTACTCTGCTGATACACTGAGTCACTGGCAAAGATATGATGTGGCCACACGGTATCACTGTCTTCACTAAGTGTGTGTGGGTTCTAGAGCAGCGAGGGGGAATACAGGGCTCAATTAGTGTTAGGGAAATTGATTAATGGGGAGAGACGTGGAAGGTAAAAGTTAGCCACTACTTCTGAGCGCTTGTATGCTTCTATTCCTCAGTTTGCGAGCCTAATGGTGCAACTTGGTTGACAGAAGGAGTTTGCGCCCCTTTCCAGTAAGCACACGTACAACATCTGAGAAGGATCACATTTCCTGGAAATGTTTACGTTGTATTTGAAAGGATCCTTTAACAAAAAAAACAAAAAAAAAGCCAATTAACTCACCTTGTTGTCATTCCAACAAACCCATACAAACCTGTATGACTTTCTTCCATGGAACTCAAACGGAAATGTTTTGCTGAGTGTTAATGCTGCTCTTTTCCATACAACAAAAGCTTATAGCATGAATTTATAAGCACCATAAAAGAAGTCTTCTGATGTCGTGCAATAATGACGAACTTTATAATTTTTATCGCTATTCACTTGAATTTTTTGTACTATTTAAGTTTAATGAGCCTTGATCGGTTGCAGAAGGCATTCCCAATTATTTTATTTTATTTATTTATTTTTTTGTCTGCTGAACCTTTTCAACCTAAAATTTTAGTACTTCATATTTCATTAATTTCACACAATATTCACATGTTCCCGGTTTGGTTAATGGACATGCAGGTAAACTAATAAAATATTTCATTTTGTTTAGAAAGTATTTTGTTTTATTAAAAAAAAAAAATGTTTTTTTATCTTTTGGTCAGATGTTTGTCATTTGTGTCAAAACATCTGAAAAAAATTAATTATATTTTCAAACGTTTACTGGATGTTGATTTTACTTTTTGTTTAACTGTTTAGGGCTTAGCAATGTTGATGAGCAGAACTCTTTAAAAAAACATCTTGCAGTTGAAAACCCTAATGTCGAAGAGATGTTTTTATTAAAGGGGTCATATGATGCGATTTCAATTTTTCCTTTCTCTTTGGAGTGTTACAAGCTCTTGGTGCATAAAGAAGATCTGTAAAGTTGCAAAGACTAAAGTCTCAAATCACTCAAGATGTATGGGGGGCTAATGCCACCATGATCCTTGCATAGCACCACTGGACGCTCTCTGCCTGGCTACACTCTTGTTAGGATCTGTTAGGCAGCCACATAATGAAATTCCACTGACTGATTTGTGTTTTTTTTTTCTTTTTTTTTTTTCCTTGCTCTCTCTTTCCTCCTTTCCCCCTCTACCTCCATATCTCCTTCTCTCTTGTCCTTTACTCTCTTTTTTTCTCCTTTTTCCTTCACTCCACTCTCTGTGTTCTTCATTTTCAATTCCCAGACTCATCCGAACGCCAGCAAACTGCCCTTGAAGGATGCTTTTACCTTTGATGACTACAGGTTGGTTGAAATGTCCTACCATGTTAAAAAAAGTGGAACTTCTCTTCCCTGCTGAGGTTCAAAAAAAGAAAAGAGCAGGAAGATGAGATGTAGGTTGGTTGTAGGGCTACGCGATGGCCTTTAAAAATGAGGTGTTTGTTCTCATTGTTCTTTCATTAGCACCAAATTATCTGTGAAGGAATAATTTATCATTGGTCCCCTTTCATCTTCAGATTGTTGAATATGATGCAAGTCTGTGCTCCCGTTGGGTAATGTGTGAAGAGAATAGAATAGCGTCTTGTCACTGCTAATGTTGTCTTCGGTGGACTTCATGACGTTTCTTTTAATAAATTTTTACCATGAAGATTCGAGTGAACTGTTTTTGCAGTTAGTGTCCATACATGTTCTGGGTGGACTGGGAAGGGAATTTTGTGTTGGATCTATATTAAACTCTTTGATTTCAAAAGAGCAAGAGAAATCCTGTTTTCCACTCTGTTCCCCTTTAGTGTTAGCAGACAATACTTTGAAATGGTCCAGAAATGACCCATTATTTTGGACGTGTTTTGTGTCTGTAACAAGTATTGAACCAGTTTTTAATCTGTAATGAAGCAATGCCATTTGTTTGTCAGGTGGGCAGTGTCTTCTGTGATGACCCGTCAGAACCAGATTCCTACAACAGACGGAAGTCGGGTCACACTGGCCCTCATCCCTCTCTGGGACATGTGCAACCACACCAACGGCCTGGTGAGTCTTCAGTGCTGCTTTCAAAATGAATACAGAACTCCCCATCAAAAATCATTTATGGGTAGCAAGAAGCTTTTGCAACCAATTCAGTTTAACCATTTTATATAAATTCCTCCATGACATGGATGTTTACAGTGTTTTCACTTGTATTGCAGTCAAGTACAGGAAAAAAAAAATTCTTTTAAGGAATGCGGGAACGCCTAATGTGATTTTTCGGTAGATTATGGCTTCATCCCAAGGGATCTTTTATATTTATTTGGATAATGTGTCTTTGATTGCGCTCTGTAGCTCTTGCCAGAGAGCAATATATCGCCTCTGTTCATATGATTCTGTAATGCACTTATATCCTAAAACGAAGTTTTGTTTCAAATTATCATGTGCATTGAAAATCATGGTCATTAAAATGTGTAATGAAATGGTTTTCCCGTAATCCCCTGGTTAAGATTTAATAAAAACATTTTGTATGTTTTGTAGCAGTGTTTTGTGGACAATTTACTCAGTTTATTTGATTTAGTTGATTTGTGAAGATTTTAATAGTGAAGGATTGTATTTGTTAAGGTGTGTTATTTTAATAGGCTGCCTCTATAACTATTAATAAGTGGCATTTATTTGTTGGATTTGTGGTTCCTAAATGTTTATATTTAACATTTTAAAGCTTTTATACATGTTAAATGCTGACTATTTACGCCTGATATTAACATGAGATCTGATGACAAATGGATAGTGCTAAAGTGTAAACGGGGTCCAAAATGTTTCAATCACTCATATTACGTTCAGGGAACACTTCTCATCTCATTTGTAAGTTTAAACACTATTGGGTTTTGTGACAACACTCAATAATAATTGCCAACAGAAAAATTAACAAGGCCAACACTGGAACTGAGAAAATTGGATTTAAATTTTTTTGTCATAATTGTTTTTTGATATTGATATTTGATGTTTTCACTGGATAGATTTTTAAAGGCTCTATTAGTTTATTATTTTATTTCATATAAAATAATGGGGACAATTAATGAAAAAGCCTACAGTAAGCCTTGAACTTTTGTGCTATTGTACTGCTTAATTATTGAAGCTTATTTTAAATTTGTTGGTGTAAAAAAAAAAAAAAAGTACACTACCACTCAAATGTTTGGGGTAACATTTATTATTATCACCAATGTTGAAAACAGTTGCTTAATGTCTGTAAAATCTGAGAAATGTTTGTTTTCCCTTTTTCCCTGAATCAATAAAATGTACCTCAGGAGTATATTAAGTGATTCAAATATTAACAAAACCTTTTCTGTTCTGTTCTAGATTACAACTGGCTACAATCTAGAGGATGACCGATGTGAATGTGTGGCTCTCAAAGATTACAAAGAGGCTGAACAGGTGAGTCTTACAACACCATCTTAAGATCACAGTTAGTGTGACCATTAGTCTTTACAGCAGGATATCTCAGACAATATCACATCTGCCCATGTGATTGACAAAGTCAGCGGGTGGATTTCGTGCCATGCTCTGTCCACCTAATGCACTTGTACATTTTCAATTTCCATTCGCTCACTTTCACCTCGGCGCTGTTGCTCTATGCTTGTGCTTCCGTGATGCATTTATCAGCCAGCGGCCATTATGGAGGCCTGGGGGTAATATCAGAGCGGAGGCATTCAGATCCAGCTATGGGGAGAGCAGATACGCGGGGCACACAGTGACAGGCCAGGTATACACCCCCACCCCCCCTCCAGAATGTGAATTATTTGATAAGATTCGCAGAGACAGCCAGTGGAAGAAGAAAGAGAATGCGGGGGCCGGCGTGTGGGACTCGGACAAGCGTTGGGGGGAGTAGGAGGGGCCGTTTCGGGAGCGTCGCTCCATACAGAGCCGTTTGATCCCTGATTCCTGCTGCTGATTTCGCACTGGGCCGGAACTCAATGTGGAGAGGCTGAGAACAGAATTGAACTGTGCTTTTCTCGCCCCCTCTCTTTCTCTCCAGCACTATGTTTTATCTCTCTCTTTCACACTCTCTCTGCACAGCACTATCTGTAAATGTTGCGGATTTACTGTTGAGTGGAAGACGTGAGCAGTGTTTGAAAGGACAGTAGTATGGGAAGGAGGTTTTCAGGGCTAAATTGCCACTGGTTAATATCACATCCATTCCCATAGACCTGTGCAACCATGAGTCCATGTCTGTTTCCGCCATGAAATGAAAGGCAGTGCTTATACTCATTTATGTGTTACTGTAGTAATGTCATAGTTATGCCAAAATTACAAAGGTTTTCCGGTTTCTCTCCCCTCAGATCTACATATTCTATGGTACAAGATCCAATGCAGAGTTTGTGATCCACAATGGTTTCTTCTTTGAGGACAACGCACACGACCGCGTGAAGATTAAGCTGGGTGTGAGCAAGAGTGAACGTTTGTATGCCATGAAGGCCGAGGTTCTGGCTCGTGCTGGGATTCCTGCGTGAGTATCCTGTACAGAAATGACGTCCTTTAGCTCCAATCCACATGATGCATGTAGAGAGATTTGTCTAGCTTTTCTTTTTTTCATTATTACTGTAGTGTTCAATCTAGTTTTAATTCCATTTAAACCTCAGACCTCATCCTCTTTATTTTTTATTTTTTGCTTTTAAATTCTGAAAATGAGCTACTCTTCATAGCACTACTTGAGCTACAATGCCTTCAAGAATTATTTACTTTAGATTAGTCATGAAAAACTGTCTCTGTTGGCCATGCCTTTTAAATTTTGCCATCATATGATTATAACCAAGTGAATAGGAAGTTTGAATAGCCACTTAAAGACAAAAAATGGCTAATAACTTAATGAAAACAGCTTTAATAAAAAAACAAAAAAAAGAATAATAACTAAATAAAAATAAACGTAATAATAATAATATTAGGTGATAGATAACATCAGTCATATATATATATATATATATATATATATATGTGTGTGTATATATACGTGTATATATATATTTATTTATTTTTTCTTCTGTTATATGGTATTTTTCTGAGGGTGGCAGTAATTCTGGAGGGCAGTGTACATGCAATTTCTTTTTTTCCAAAACATTAGAAAAGCATTGTCTTGTCTTTTTTTATGTCCCTTTCAGTTCTCTCCTGGTAGAGAGTCATACTGCTGCAAGAATCATCATCCAGGTGTAACAGAATTACAGTGCTGTAAAACCTCTTCTATTGTGGCATAATACTATCAGTGAATTTTCGTCACGCAGATCAATATCCTTTAAGTCTCCAAAACAAAATCCACACAGGCCCATATGAAATTGCCTTTTGATTCAGGTCATAGTGGAGATGCTCCTTTTCATCCCACTGTAAGTCAGACAGGAAAAGGCCATAGATATGCTCCAGTAATTAAACGGTAAATTATAAATGATTGAGCATGTTTTTAAAAATGCATCAAGTTCAGCGGCCTCTCATCGCTTCAGATCAATCAGTTGTCATGCGATAGGGAGCAGTTCTGTGGTCTTGTGCAGGCAGGAGGCTTCCATTAGCACCTGCCCGTTCCGCTGGAGTTAATTGGGGTTTAATTTGAGAGAGGTGGGGGGGAAGTCAGTTGGAGTAACACCCTGCTTTGAACCCTGTCCGGTCCTTCTCCTCCTCAGGTCCAGTATCTTTGCCCTGCACTGCAGCGAGCCTCCCATATCCGCTCAGCTCCTGGCCTTCCTCCGTGTCTTCTGCATGACTGAAGGTAAGAATTTTTGTTTGTCCTGATACCTTCAAGCATGGAACTAAGGTACACCAGTGGCCATCTGTGAGCCATAAAACAGGAAGTGAGATGCCTTATTCCATATCACATCCTTACACTAAACTAGACAGGACAGCAAAGCCTAAACAAGAGTCCCTCAGGTGTTTAATTGATCAAGACAGTGCGGCAGATGTGTGGAAGGACTGATCCAGAGTCTGTGAAATATTTATAAGCATCTATGTAGAAGTTTTTGTCATAAATCCCATAAAGCAAGGCCATGTCCTCTGGCAAAACCTCTTAAGTCTGAGCTGATGCATTATTTAGAATTTTTATGTTAATTTTTAAACGAAGCGAAGCCCCTGTGCTGGGGACTTCTATTTTACTGGTGTGAAAGGATTCAGCGGTGTGCACGAGCAAAGTAGTCGTTCAGCAAGCCCTTTCATCTCGTTAGCAGCCGTGTATTCATACCTTACATAATCGCCGCAGATCAGACCTGCCGGCTCACTAGCACGGCAGATTACTCCCTTAACCAGAGAGGTGTGCGTTTCTGATTGCAGAGGAACTCAGGGACTACCTGGTGGGCGATCACGCCATCAACAAGATCTTCACCCTGGGCAACACTGAATTCCCTGTCAGCTGGGAGAACGAAATTAAGCTGTGGACGTTCCTGGAAACACGGGCTGCGCTGCTTCTCAAAACCTACAAGACGTCCTCAGAGGTGCTGGAGCGATGGCAAACAATCTCTGAACTTTTCACACACGTTATAAATCATCTTTAAATTGTTTAAAAAGTTTCATTGCATAGGGAATGAAGGTAGCAACATCCTTATGTTCTGATTTGCTGCTCAATAAATTGGCGGCAAGTAGTCATAACCAGAGCACGGTGGCAATCTTAGTTCCTGCTATTTATTTATTTTCGTTTAAGAGACTCACAATTAGGAGCAAAAGCTTTCTAAACAAAAAAAAAAAGCAGTGGATTTCAGTTTAAAAGTTTTTTGTTTTTTTTATTAAATGCAGCTTAAGTATGAGCTAGCTCAAGCGATAAGAAGCCTGTTGTTTTATTTTGTTTTGTTGGAGTTTTTATCAGTGCCACGTTTGGTTTCTTTTGTAGTAGCTTCGCTAGTGCTGCCAGAAAGGTTCCTGGTAAAGGTGAGATCACATGGACTCCTGTCTAGATGAAGGCTTGCTCAGACTTCACAAAATGAACGAAAAATATATATATCGAAGACTTTAACATGGTAACGTTGCCAAGGATGTTTCTGTTTAGTCATCTAATACTGGCTTAGGGAATTTTACTTCTCTCTAACCAGCCTTTGCTGTAGGTCATGCCAGAAACATGCTTGATGTTTAGTGCTGCTTGACAATCATTACTCTTATGTTCTGACATTGATCTGTAAAGAGATCAACACTGCCTCGCTGCATGCTAGTTACTTTACTCGCATAAAAAGTAAGGTTACTGAAAGACTTTGGTCCCAAAAAAGTACATATTTTCATGCACTTCAGAAAATGGTCGGTGTGTTCTCAAAGTGAGCATTAGTTTCGGTTTTGGATGTTGTAACCTGAACCAGAGAATAAGAGGTTGTTGGTGACAATGTGGTTACTCTTTGCTGTGAATGTTATTCAAAGTTTGTGTGTTAAAGCCCTTCACTCTTCATTATGTTATATATATTTGTTTTAATTATTTTTTGCTTATGAAACACTTTGCGGTTAATGGACATCAAGACTATGATCTCTGAGGACTAATTCTCTCATGCGTGATCTTTAGGAAATCTGTTTTTATTTTCCTTATTTTTATGCAAGTATTCACTGCAACACCAAAATGATCTCTAGCATTTGTCATGAAACTGTTGTGGTCATCTTTAAGCCTTAACGAACGTCATTTAGTTGGATTTCAGATGCAGAAATATTGATCCAGAATGAAGACCTTGTCAACAAAACACTGGGGGCTATTAATTAAAGGAGTATTTCACCCAAAATGAGAATTCTACCATTATTCACTCACCCTAATGTTGTTTCAGATCTGTGTATTATTTTTTATTTATTTTGCACTGTATTCTACGTCTTTTGAAGCCATATGATGCAGTTTGGTCTGTTCTTTACCTAAAGCTTAGCAATTATTTACTGATAATCTTGCATCTTTTTCTCACACAAAGTTATCACATGGCTTTGGAAGACTTTAAAAATTGATTTTTTTTTTTTAAATCCTAAAAAGCTTTTCAGGTTTTGATCAATAGGAACTGTCAAGGAGATGCATAATAATTCTTAATAAAATAATTAAAAATAAATAACATATATATAACATATATACGGCAATAGTGACTTGTATTAGGTGATGACAAATTATCAAAATATACCCCCAATGTTTTGTTATCTTTTTGAAGCTGTGTACATATATAGAAATAGAAATCACATTTCAATTCAAGTGTTCTGCCCAACAAAAAAGCACTGTTCAATATACTGTTCAGAATGGTTTGTTATGTTGACAGATGTTTGAGTGTATGGAAGCCTGTCACTTGTTCTTGCTGCTTCTGTATATAGATTTATAGCTTTGGAAAGCTAACCGCTTTAATACACTTATTCTCAAATCTTTAATGTGATCTAGCCATAAAGAAAATGCACAGTGGATTGCCAGTACATCAGTACAACTGTATAGGTTAGAGTCTGTCTACAATGACAAGTCCAAGATTAAAGTTCTGTGCATTTTTCACCTGAATCAAATAAGGTAGAGTGCTTTTCTTAAAATCCTTGACCTGTCTATCTTTCTTTTTATCTTTTTTAAAAGAAAGTTCCCATTAGGAGACATAAGGGCACTCGTCCATTGTCCTTTCATTCTTTGTTTCATTTGGAGGGGAAAGAAAGGTTTTATTTAATGTATTTTTTCATTCTTTGCCCCCCAAGCCCCATTACAAATTTATAAAAGAAACATTATCTTGAATCATTTAATTCGGGGCAATTAAATTTTGAAATTCCACATTCATTATTCATGGGCTTCAAGATAAAACCCCTTTAATCCTTGAATAGATTATTATAATGGGGGATAGTGTGGGCAGTGGTAAACTCGGGCAGCCCTGCACATGTCCGGTATTGTTAGTATTCCTCATGTCAGGGCTGAGAGCAGGAGTGCATGGAGCTCCCTTTGGCCTGGGACCATGCCACCAAAGTAATTCTGCCTATGAATAATACACAGCGCTTCTATTAATATAGAATGCCTTCAAGACCCCGGGCGGAGGACCCATTGTCATGCAAGTATTTACCAATACATGTGCCATACTTGAGAGAGAGGGGCTTTCTTCAAAGGTTGCAGGGTCACATTTCCATGCACGTTAAGTGGTCGAGGCCCAACCAGTACTGTTGACATGGAGAGACTGCACTCTTAGAAATAAATGTTCCATAAAGGGTTTTACATGGGTCTTTAGAAAACCATCTACAATAGGGTCCAAAATCTGAGTCTGAGCGTTTCTTTTGCATTCTTTAACACAAAATGTCATAACATTTGCATAATAATATGAGTTAAAAGTTGAATTGCGTTCAAATAAATTTCAGAATGTGTTTGGTTTGTCTCTTTTTGCTTTAATGTTAGCAATACTTGAGGTGCATGAACTCCACAAGTTTATGTAAAACCCATCATGTTCTCCATGATTTCAGATGATCCAAAGAGCTCCTTGTGCTTTGATGGAAGCAAGAAGATCTGATTTTCTGTACAAAGAGTCGCATGATCAATGTCACAAATTGACTTACTTGATTAGCGTTAAAGCAATAGTGCAGAATAGTGCTACAAAGAACTATGAGTGCTTAATTTCTCCTGTTATTTAATGAGACCTAGAATAACTAAAATTCAACTGTCAAAATTAAGAAATGTTTAATTCTCCGAAATATCCATATAGCGACTCAACAACCCAAATTCAGCATAAATTGTATGTGAGAAGGAGGAGGTTCTTTGCTAACCTGAAGATGCTGTTAACAGTGTTGAAGGTCTTGAGTCTGTCCTTTCATATTTTTATGGTCTTCATTTTGACTGAGTCAAAAGACACTCTGACTTAACCTACTCCGGTCTTGGACCGTAATGGACCGGGTCTCCATTACAACACTGTCTTCTAACAATCACTGAACCTTTTAAGATTGTGGGTAAAAGGTGCTCGCCTTGTATGTTTAAATTGTCTCTTATGCCACCCAGCACTTCATGCAAAGTGGGAAAGTTGTCTTGTGAAAGCTTTCTGCATGCAGTGGGATCTGTCTCTTAAGCTATTCAGGTCTTCTAATGCTATAGGAGTGTCTGTGGCCTTGTTACTTTGTGAACTAGTGTTTTTCTTGAGAAGAGCAGCTCTGCAGTTAGTTCACACACCACCTGCATTGAACCGAGGATTATTGGTACTTTACCTGTGGGAAGACCCTCTTATTTGTATTTTAAGCGTTAAGCTGCCTCTGCAAACAGTTTGGTACGTGAGACATTAGGCGGTCAGAAACGGTCTCCAGTTGAGGCAAAGGCCACGCAGGTGAGAGAAAGCAATTTTGTTCTTGTATGAGAATACTTCAGCGTGCATGACTTCCGGTCTGTGGTTTCTCAGCTTGGGCTTAGTTAAAATAACACATGACTGGAAAGTGTTAACGGTCATATTTATAAAGTGCCCTTGAACAATCGCAGAGAAACTGTCTTGTGTTCTCCCACCCTTTAAAGTGGTCACTGTTACGTTTTTTTCATTGTCTTTTGAAGTGATGTGTAACTTCATGTAGTTCCTGCGGCTTCCTCTGACCACGGTACCCTTGTATGTTAAACAAGTATATGTGATGGTTTTAAGTGGGCAGAGTTTACATTGTCTTAGTATTTTTTATAGATGCAGCTCAATTTAAATGGCTAATGTCTGTCGCCTCACAGAATGACATCTACTTACTTTGAGGTATGACTGTAGAAGAGCTTTGTTCTTCAAGTGTCTGGACTCTAAATGCTGTGTATTACAGGCCATTTCAGAGATAAGGGAAGCTTTAAAGTCAACATGAAACTATGTTCGCAAAAGCAGTTGGGAAAGGACTTGATTTTATCTACTGGGAATTGATTGGATTGTGAAAAGTGGTTTATTATTGACACATTGTTGAATAATAAGAGGATTGGGTGATTTTAGCAAAAAAGGAAAGTCTTTTTGGAGCTGAAGTTGTTACATTATTTTTACATGAATATTTTTTTTTGGATGACTTAGGCTCACTAATAAATAGTTTACAGTTAGAACAGAACATATTAAAGTTACTGTAAAATATGTTTATTATAATGTCAATGATTTTTTTTTAAATTAATGTGTGCTCGCAATCTTTAATCAAAAACATTAGCATGTTTTTTCTCTAGTTCGACAAGCTGTTTTACATGGGATAAACATCACAATAGGCAAGAAAAGATGACCGCAACTTCCATTTCATTCCGATTTTATTACAATAAATAGTTGATATTGATTTCCTGTCGACTTTACAGCTGACGTATTATTTCTCTGCGTCTAGAGCCACCAAATTAAATTGCAAACAAATAAAAAAACACCTGTACCTTCTTTCCAATGGGTTATACTAAATAGTCTGCAATTGGTTGGATTGTTATTTCCTGCTCTAAACTACACCAATGGAATCAGTGTTGTTTGCTGGGCCGCTCAAAAAGAAATTGCTTACTTATAGGTGTCTTTGCACATTAGAACGTTTTTAATTGAAAAACTACATTGAAAGTTAATTTTTGTATGAGAAAGAGGGAGATAATATATCAAAAGCACTTGAATCTAAGATGACTGCCAAAGCGTTTTTTTCCGTTGAGCAAGTGTGCCCTTAAAGCAGATGTGGCACTCGTAATGGAAGTAGCTATTCATAATTGACGAGGCAGGACTGAAGGTCTGGGGATGAGCCATCAGGCCTGGCCTGGCGTGACCGGCCCGCTCCTCTTTCGACCTCTGCCCTTTATGGAACTTACATTTGGATGGAGGAGCAGTTGAGTCCATGAAGAGAAGTGTGAAGAACATTTAGTGGTGGGTATGCACTTTTTTTCCCCCAAGCGAGGTAGTTTCGATGCTTCCTCCTGCTGTAGCTCTGAATATGCTGTTCAAGATTTGAATGGCTGAACTGATACCAATATTAGCGTCTTTTCTTCTGAGTTAACACATGCAATGGTACCCTGTGGTCACACTGAAACTCGGCTATGAGTTGAGTTATGAGCCAGCGCCTGGTTCACCATCTGTTAGGACTGCTTTAAATCAAACTTTTAAAAGCACTTGTTTATGAGATGCTTGGGTAAATATTTGCTAGACCAAAAACAGCTAATTAAAAGTCTTTCCTTTTTGCCATCACATGGACAACACGCACATGTGACTCGCCCAAAACAGGCCCTTTGCTCTGCACTGGCCCCAAACGTCCTGCTTGGAAGTAGCAGAAGTTCAAGCTGATTTCATATTCCTTTTCAGCAAGCAATATTTAATTTTTTATCTTATTTAAGCCAACTGGAAATAGTATTTTGCAACAGTGAAACCACGGCATGTATAATTGATGTCTTGTCTTAGCTAATGCAGTGGGAATGTTTAGCAGCCAAAGGAGGGAGAGAGTGATGCATTGAGGAGCCCCTGGGCACCGGTGGAGGCCGCTCCGCTATCCAGACAGAGAAAATGGGCCCGTGCTGCAGATCTCTTCACAAATGCAAATGGCATGCTGATAAGAAGCTATAAATCCATTGTGTGTGACGTTCCCGGTTCCCGGTCGTCTGTGACACGCATACGCGAAATGACCTCTCGCTGCTGGAACAGAGTGGGGGCCCTACCAGACACAATGGTTATGTATTTGGACAGTTGACATGACATGCAATTTTACTGTCTGTCCTCAATTAAAAAGGCCAGAGAATTTTTTTTTAAATTCTCTTAGACAGCAAAGAACATTGATTTGGCCTATAATTATTAAATTATCTAGTCAAATGTGCAAATGTAAAAAAATTGTGAGTGAAGGAAATTCAGAAATGTACAGAAATGAAAAAATGTGGACCTGAAAATGTCAAATTATTTAATTAGTATAATTAGAATTAGATTTTAATATTAATTAAAAATACTTAATTGGACTCAACTTTGAAAGTGACTGGTCATTAATTCACACATTACCCTTAAAAAAAAAACAATTATGCTTTATGAAGTGAGAGTCCTGCAATGTGATTTAATGAGCATTAAGCAAGTGAAACCTTGACATTTCACAAAACATTATTTTTAGTGGAAAAAAGGTTCTTCTGATTATCAAAGTGTTCTGTACAATAAGGAAAAAAATTTATTTTAATATCTGTTCACCTAAATGTTCTTTATTTAGGTGAACAGATCTAAAATGGTTCTTTTATGGCATTGCTGTAAACCCCTTTTTTACCTATTTAGAACCTTTAGTAGGATACACTCTTAAAAAATAAAGGTTCTTAATGGAAACCTTTTTTTTTTCTTAGTGTGAAGAACATTTTAATAATCTAAAGAACCTTTTTTTCTACTTTAATAAACCTTTTGTGCAATGGAAAAGTTCTATTGATGTTAAAGGTTTTTTTATGGAACCATCAATGCCATTAAAGAACCTTCTTTTTATCAAGAGTGTACCATTTATACATATAGTTTTTTTATGGCAGAAATAGTAATAGTATGCTAATATGGATTTCAATTGTTTGAAATGCTAAACCCCATCTAGAACAGTTTTAAATGATTTTTTTTTTAAGGTAAAAGTTTAAAATTGCATATTTTCTCTTATACAGACATATAAAGTTGAACCTAAAATCTTGATACTTAGTGTCCATTTGTCTACACAGATATATCTGGACTAGATCTCCAACTTGCGGCCTATGGAAGGTCTCCACCTATCTCATCTGTCTCATTTCTTCCTGCGGCTAGTGAATCTTCGCCTGCCTCCGGTAATAGGGTAGGACCGTGCCCCAGAAACAAAGAGGAGGGAGAGGGGAGAGCCTGACCGACCATATCACAGCCCAGCCATCCCCACAGAGTTGTTAATTCTCCTCGCCCTGCACCGGCACGAATGAGGGAAACATCATTCTCTATTCTCCCAGGTCAGAGTGGGAACAATTAAGTGTAGAGGGCGCGGGGAGTGCGCGGCGAGCCGGCCGACAGTTGATGAATGTGTGGGCAGGCTGCAAGTGACAATATGCAGACAAGCGAGATCATTTGCAAATGGATGCAGGGAGACACAGTGAGGGAGCGAGAGAGACGCAGTGGCACGGGGCAGAACAGGGGGGAGGGTTTAACCCTTTGCCGGGTGTCTCTCTCAAGGAGAAAGGAGGCAAAACGGGATCAGGCCAGAAAATATCAATATGTTGTTCCTGCAATTTATTGAGGGTGTGAAATTCGATATGCACACGTAGACTTGTGATGTATCTCTTAAGGTGCAGAGAGCAAGTAAAATAAATGAGGTGGTCATAGACTGGTCAGGTTATTGGGCTTTTTTTGGGTCATGTTCATTTTGCACCTTTCATGGTCTCTCATACAGTCATAGTTCACATACAGTAAAAAGGACTTTTGTGGTGAAAATAACAATTTCATTGATTTTTTTTTTAAAACATTCAACATAATACTCAATACAATACTTTCAAGAAGATCTTGAACCAATTTAACTTTACAATAGCAATAAACAAGATTTTTGCATTTTTGAAGTATATGTGAGTGCTTGCCTCTATAAAAGTTCTGACTGGTTTATCATTTTGCACTGTGGTTTCTAGAGCATTCAGGATGGTTGCTAAGATTCAGAACTAGTTTTTTACATTTGCACGGACAAGTACTACTCACATTTTCATGGGAAAAAAGTGCCACATTTCGAAAGCCTCCGCCATGATTGGTAAGATGTTCTAATTGGTTAACATGATGCTATGTGGTTGTTAATTTGTATTGGGAGGTATGCTACAGTAGGTTGTTGGTAAAATGTTCAACACTCACAAACTAGATTATTTACATGTTTGTCAGAAAATGTGAGTCACTGCTATGATGCTAGTGTACTATGAGTGGTAGCTAAGATGTTCTGAGTGGCATGCTGCTATGTGGTTGTTAATATGTTGTGGGTGGTATGCTAGATGGTTGTTAGGATGTTCAGTACTCATAAACTAGATTTTCACTTTTCTGAAGAATGTGAGTAGTACTTGTCTGGAAAAATTTGTTAACATGATTCAATAGTATTTACTGTTGTTGCTATGTTGTTGTTAATGTGCTTTAGAGTGGTTGCTAAGGTATACTAGTTGGTTGCTAAGATGCTCAGTTCTCACAAACTTTTACATACAGACAGACAAGTGCTACTCATATTATCTTGTTTCTGCAGTGGTTAGGGTGTTGCTATGCTGTTAGTGTGTTTTGGGTGATAATTAAGGTATTTTTACATTTTCTGAAGATAATTTAAGTACTACCTGTTGTTTTAATGTTTTTGGGTGGTTGCTAAGGTATACTAGTTGGTTGCTAGGATGTTCAGTACTCACAAACTGGATTTTTACATTTGCACGGCCAAGTACTACTCAAATTACCTTTCAGTAAAAGTCGTCAACATGATTCAGCAGTGGTTGATGTGATGCTGTGTTGTTGCTGATAGAGTGTTTAAGTTGTTTGCTAAGTGTTTAAAAGTCTCTAGATATGACTTGTTCCTCCTTTTAAGTAAATTTATGGGCTTGTTTTTTTCTCTTCGTTTTATCACCTGCCATGTCAAAATCATAGATCGCTTGGAAAGGTAATGGTACCACCTCTCTTCAACAAAACAATTGTAGCACAAACAGTAAGCCACAGTTTTTAAAGGCCAACAAATGCTGATCTAGACCTGTGGCAAGCAAGAGAAATTCACTTAAGTTTATTCTCAAATTGCATATATTATTTTTACATGCGGTCAAAGCAGTCAAGCGATGTTCCGTCTCTCTCTTAAGTACGACTGCTTGTGTTGATGGGCAAAGGATGATCTGAGTCAAATCAAAGTCCATTACTCCAACAGTGATGGAAAAAGCAGCAGCGCTATCCAGTGTAATCTCACATTAATCATGCTCTCTCCTGATATGTTAATCCGACTGCATCTATATTTAATGCCGGGAAGACGTTCCCCTTGATACATCACTGAGGAGCTGTGGTAAATGGAGTGCTGTAGGGGTGTCAGAATATCCACACGGTTGACTCCTCGTGTGCTCCGAGCTAATGAAAAAGAAAAGCCCCGCGCGTTACAGGGAAATGAGGCAGTACTGAATGACTACAGACAGTCTTCAGCCCAGTCAAAGATGAAGCTCTACCTTTTGTTCATCTAGCTTTTCATCCACCACCCCCTCCTTTTGTTTCTCTGAATAACTTCATAGAAAAGACACTCTGTCTATCATGACAGAACCCTTCCCCCATGCAGTGACATTGGGCAATCAAACGAGGCTAGGTTTGTGTATCCATATTCATGCGGTGTGCGTGTTGCGATCTCCATATTAGGGTCTATGCACTGTAAGGCGCCCGTCCTAGCGGTTTCCTCACCTCTCTGTGTCTTAATTGACCTCCAGGTGGAAAATGAGCTGTGGACAGCTGACTCCACGCCTTCACTTACCGATCTGACATGTAGATCAATCACGGTGTTGATCCTAATACCCTTAACAAGGTGTGTCTGGGACTCAAAGGACATGTCAGCCCACTGTAGTGTCTTTTGTGGTCTCAGTTGTACTCTTTGTGTCCTTTTTATTGCAGTGCAGGTCCATGTTCACCTCATTATCTGCTTTGGATAGTGCTAGCCAGTAAAAGTGGTCCACCATGGAAAACAAACAGACCAGATCTTGTATGAAGATATGCAAGCAATGTCAAATATTTAAAAGGATGTAAGTCAGCTTACTGTGTGGTTGCAAAACAGGCAAACAGAAGGAGAATTACAAGCTAAAATAAATTGTCCATGCAAGTGTCCTCCGGTGCTTTATGCTGATCAGTAAGGTGATGATTCAGACTTCATTTCATCCATACATACCTTGTGGGCACCTCTTGCTCCCGACTTCTAACATTATTATTGTTATGTGATGTTCCCAGAAAACCAAGTATCCATTTAAACAAAGAAGTGCACTGTTTAAGCTCCGTTTTAGCATTTATTTATTTACACTATTGTTTAAAAGTTTGGGGTTTTAATCAAAGGAATTAATACTTTTATTCAGCAAGGATGCATTCAATTGATCAAACGTTAAACAGTAAAGACATTGTTACAAAAGATTTTTAATTTAAATAAATGCTTTTCTTTTGAACTATCCATTTATCAAAGAAGCAGCACAGCTGTTTTCAAGATTGATAATAATAAGAATTTTTTCTTTGGTGAATCAGCATATTAGAATGATTTTTGTATGATCATGTGACACTGAAGAATGGAGTAATGATGCTGAAAAATCAGTATTGCCACCACTTGAATAATAAAATGATATAAAAATGGAAAACATTTATTTTTAAATTGTAATAATATTTCGCAATATTCATGTTTTTACTGTTTTTTTTAATCAAATATATGCATCCTTGGTGAGCATAAGAGACTTCTTTCAAAAACATAAAAAAACTGCATTGACCCCAAATTTTTTAAAGATAGTGGACATTTTATAATTTTTTTTGTATTATAATATAATAAAATGTGTGTTTTTACTGCAGAAGTCTTATAAACATTCAAGTAAAGTACAAGCAAATTATCTTGCTTGCCAAACAACAAACCTCAAAGTGTAACTAAGCAATTATGGTAAATTTGTTTTTTTTTGTTTTTTTGTCAACAAACATGGCCATTGATATACATTTAATGTTAGATTGATTTGTTTATTTTGTTTGTTTGTAGCATCCTTATTAAGTTAATAATTCATGAGGTAAGTGACTGAATGAGTAAGTCTGAGAGTGGGGCCAAATACATCAAATATCAAAATGTCAAATTAACTGAAAAATAATTTTTTCACCTACTTGTTTCATATTCAAGGAAACAGCTTTGTAGCCAAGAACCACTAAAACCAATCAGAGTTTATTTGTAAATGTTCCACTAAGAACCATTGAAGCACCTTTTTAGGAGTGTACTACCAATCCATTAAAACTTATTTCTTTTTTACTCTCACTTTAATCAAATGCAATAACACAATCGTTAAACACCAGTGATTGGCTCCGTAGTTTTAATTACTGTCATTGTTCGGAACTCCTCATCTGTATATTCAAACAAATGTGTCTTTATTAGAGAAAATGATGTGAGGAGAGCACCACATTTGTCCCACTGAATCCTGTCGAAGCGGAAAAAAATTCATCAACGTGAAATAAAATTAGACCGGGACAAACTAATATGACATTTCATTTTTATGAATAATTACTGCTTCAAAAAGTCCCCCGCGGCCTCCCCTGAAGGAGATCAAACTTTTAATGCTCTTCAAATTGTCTGCCATAATTTATTTATGGCATTTTATATACTTTGTTGCCTCAAGATCCCTTGAAAATACTTCATTGTATCTAGTGCAGCTTTCCCATAATAGAATTCTGGCTTGTGTCGCATCGAAAGTGATAGAGAGAGCGTGTTGTGTTGTTTTCACTCGGTACATTTCTGTAATAAAAGAATTACATTTCTGAGCTGGGGAAAACAAATTTTGTCTTTGTGAGATCAATATGTGAGTGCACAAAGAAATGTTAGGAGAAGAGAAAGAGAAAATGGATGTCTTGGTTCTGGTATGTGGCTTTGAGAACCTTGACCTTGGACCTTGTCTTCAATCTCGGGTTCTTTCTCTGGAGAGAATATACACATTAAAAGTCATGCTCTCTTTCAGGTGGACACTATGACCGCTAGACCAGCAAGCCCTCTGAGACCTAACAACATGCAACCTGGTGAAAGAACTCCTCAAGTGACCAGAGTCACCAATGCCAATCACTCGGCCTCTGTAGGAACTGTAGAGACGTGAGATGTGAGATGTTGTGTTACACGGCTCACACTTTGTAAAACAGTCCTGACATCACTGTTGCTCACTTTCACAATATTCTTCAGCGGTTCATTCACATTCTTGACCCTAAATATGCAAACACAGATTATTGTGAGGATCTTTGCAGCTAGAGCTGGGGTAGTTTAGCCTCCGATGAAATGCCGAGGTTTGATTGACTGGCATGCATAGTTTTCAGATTCAAGATTCACAGGTCATACAAGGCTACTGCAATCAGTGCTTCAGAGGAAGAAATAACTGATTTTTTTGAGGTTCATGGCAATGCATTTTCTAAATGTATTATACTTGTACTGCATTCCTGAGAACTGAGAATTGTTGTATACCTACTTAAAAATAACCGCTGGAACCACTCAAGGTCAGATCACCCCTAAATTCAATGAGAAGTGTCATTTGGTGTCAATTCAAGATGGTGGTGATTACATGCCCAATATGGAGACAAAAATGGATTGATTGATTGATTTGCTTGGTTGTTTGATTATGTATTTGTTTGTTTATTTGTTTTTACATTTTTGTTTTTACTTTGTCTGCAATGCAGCATTACTTCACTTATGACACATATGAACTTTGTACTCAGACTTTAGTAAAAAGTCTTTTTTTTAGAGCCACGGAAAGAGCAGTATAATACTTAATTTTAGTATTACTTATATACTGGTATATTATATTTTTATATTTTCAGTTTTCATTTTAATTTGTAATTTTGTAATAATTTTGTTAAGTGCTTTTTGTCATTTTTGTTGGTTTTCTTTAGTTATTTTTCTGTAGCTTTATTGCTATTTCAGAATGGTTTAGTAATTTTGGTACTTTAGTACTTGAAGTTTTTAATCTATATTTATGTTTTATTTCAATTACAGAAACCTATTTTTAATAGTTTTAATTAATAACAAAAACAATAATATGGTAAAAGATGAGAATAAGTAGTTACATTTTTCTCATTGTTATTTTCATGATGATGATGATGGTAGTAATAATAATAATAATACTACTAATAATAATCCTTATTAATAATAAAACATGAATTTATCTCATTTTACAACAGATTTGAAAGCGGCTCATCAGCTGAAAAAAATGTTTTGTTTTG
>NW_015639771.1:538364-563165 GCF_001515625.1 Sinocyclocheilus rhinocerous | reverse complement strand
TTCAGATTGTACGACTCCTAAACATGTGACGGCTAACTTTAAATGTCTGTTTCCAGTGTAAATGGACAGTTCTTGGATAGAACACGTTTTAATGTGGATCAGGCTTTATGCTGGTCATAAGTCTGGCAATGCTAGGCTACAGCTGCAGTATCAGACTCTCCTTCACCTTTTCCTGACCCTCTGTAGTCAAACACTCTGACCCTGCAAAGGAGCGCCAGTCCCTGAGGTGTGACTTCAGCTCCACTGGCCTCTCCTCATTGGCTCTGCCTTTACGCTGAACTCTCTCCCTTCTTCCTCTGCATTCCTCTTCCACAGACATTCGTCCTGACAGTGGGATGAGTTGGCCAGCTTGAAAGCCAGCGTGCCACAAGCCATCTCGTCTTCCTCTCCTTGGTACGTCCACCTGAGCGGCCAGCTCGTGTCAGACGGGGCCCCTCGCCCCCTTCACCGGTCAGCCGGCTCACTGGGTCCTCTGTTTCTAGGTCAGGGTGGCGGGAAAGTGGTTGTGATGCAGATATGGTCGGACACTAAAGCATCTCCCGTTTTCCATGAGCGGACTGTGAAAAGTGCAGTTCACCGGTGCGGTGTGAAAAATCATAGCTGATCAAAGGTGAAAGTGGCATCACCTCGTCTCTCTTCCTCTCTGTCTCTTCTAGCTCAAGGAGAAGAAGTGGGGCAGAACACAAGATCTTTCTTAATGGATTTTCACAAGAAGACCAGAGACTGACCGGGCTGTAGAGTGTCACACATCGAAAAGCTCTCAGTACTTTACATTCTTTTTCATTTTATGCCATGAAAGAATAGTTCACCCAAAATGTGAAATTCTGTCTTCATTAACTTCATTTGCCTTTATTTCTTCTGAGGAACATGAAAGAAGATGTTTTGCAGAATGTCCTGGCTTCACATGTCCATACAGCAAAAGTGAATGGTAAAGAACCCCACAAAAGGCAGAAACCAGACAAAAATGTAATATAATATATGCAACTCATGTCTAAAGCCATACAATGTAGGGATGCACTGATATTAAAATTCTGACAAATAACGATAGGCCAATAATTATTTTCATGTTATGGCTGATAACCGATAAATTGTCTGTTACAATTCTATATTATTGAGTCTAAATGAAATCAAAAAACACTGAAAACTAAAAATCAATCATTTAAAATTTTACAAGTGAATGTAGTCATTACAACATTTTAGTGTACAATATGTAAAATTGATATTTAAGGTTTTCTAAATATAAAAATAGGTGAAATGATCATGGACAATTAAATTATACAATACCAGTCAATGTATTTATATCTGTCTACTGACACTGATTAAAAAACAAAACATATACACTGCCGTTCAAAAATGTGGGGGCAGTACATTATTTTTTTATTTTGAAGAAATTTAATATTTCTGTTCAGCAAAGATGCATTAAATTGACTGAAAGTGGAAGTAAAGACATTTACAGTATAATTTTACACAAGATTTCATTTCCATGTAAACACTTTTCTTTTGAACTTTCCTATTTATTAAAGAATCCTGAAAAAAATGCATCATGGTTTCCACAAAAATATTAAGCAGCACAACTTTTTCAACATTGATAATAATAAGAAATTTTCTTGAGCAGCATATTACAATGATTTGTGAAGCATCACGTGACACTGAAGACTGGAGTAATGATGCTGCAAATTCAGCTTTATCATCATAGGAATAAAGTACATTTTAAAATAAATTCAAATAGAAAATGGTTATTGTAATAATATTTCGCAATATTGCTTTTACAGTATTTTTGCATTACAGTATTACAGTAAGGCAGAACCAATATACAATGCATCCCTAATATGATAACTTTGTGTTGGGACAATGTTGCTTCATTAAAAATACCACAAGCTATGTTGCATTGCTAGTTTTTATGAAAAGTTACATCAACTTTTGCATTACTACTTCTGTCTGACTGAGACTCAGACAGAAGTAGTAGTGGAAGTGCACTCAAGTCATAGGGACTGCTTTAATGGAAGTGGTTTAATGGCTACTTTCTTTTCATTTTTTGGGTGAACTATTATAATAATGGGTAAAATGATAGCCGACAGGTCAATCATAGCTCAGCAATCTGCAAAAACCGAAGCCTTGGAGACTGGCAGTTTATGTTGTCTCTGAACTTGCATATAGTGTAAGTACCACACAGCAGGAACAAACCTCTAGAGAATGATCACAATAGAATTGTGCGTGTCTGCTGTTTACAGAATCAGCGAGCACTTGTTATAATGAGTTGAACTGTTATTAGTAAAGCATAATTACATTAAAATTGATACAGGCTCTCGGCAGCATGAGCCTTCGATGGTAATTCTCTCTATTCTTTGCTGATAGGGCACGACGCCTGTTGACATAGCAGTGCTCATTACTGCTTGATTAAAGACTTGTACTTTAACAGGAATTAGGCTCCTGAACTGTACACAGATACTCTTAATCTATTATTCAGTAGGCAATTAATATTTAATTGTGCTTTCATATTGGTGGAATGGCAACCTTTTAAATGTGACTGTGCTACCTCGACTGCTGTTAATTAAAGAGAGTGGTGCTAAGCACACACACCAGCAGGAGTTATGAACAGAACTGGCATTAGACGGGCTGGAGCAATCATACAACGGGGTTGTTAAGGCTCTGTACAGGACTGATTGCTTGTTGCCTTTGCAGATAGCTCTTTAATACCTAAATGATACAAAGTGGGAGTGCATATTTTAGTTAAAAGATTATTCCCCTTCGACTACTTACTTATTTGTTTCTCATACAACAGAGCACAATGGCTTGTCATTTTCACCATTATGAAGCATTCAACCAGAGGAGGGCAGTAGTGGGTAGTTAATGAGTCAAATCCTGTAATTAATGAAGGTGTCCAGCTAAATTCTGATCTAAAAGCTGAAAACATTTAATAATAATAATAATAATAATAATGCATGCATTTTGACTGTGGAAAAATACAAAAACACTTAGCAGGTGGTTTGCAATTTCTTCTTTTTGGGCCACCAAAAACGTTGATAGCAATGGATATTGATCTTGTTTATGCTGTTACTTAACTTATCAACTTATCATAAGCATCATTTATGCTTTATACTATATTATTATTATTATTATTGCATTTTTAAAATGATTATTATTTACCTGTGTAATGATAATAATGATTATAATTTTTTTGCCATGGCCAATTTAATCCCCACCAATTTAATTTAATTCATTTATTTTTTTAATGTTTACATTTTTTGTTTTTAGGTTTTTAATGTTTTGTGGCATATTTGCTGTGGTAAATCAACACTGTCAGACCTAAAAGAACATATTTATTTATTTATGTATTTATTTAAGATATCAGATAAAATTATATCATATGCAAAAATATTACGGATTTGTTTAGCATTTTCAACCCATTCTTATTGATGTTTCCCAGGCAAATCACTCTCACAATTTTTAACAGATCTTCATCTGTGTCAACCAGGTAGATAATGTTAGCTGATGACATTTTTGCATCAGCAAAAAAACATTTGCAGGTTGTTGAAACATAAAATTGCTGTAAACTAGCCCGACACTTTCTCGCTCTTGCCCCAGGCCTGGTTTTCTCACGCTCAAAGCAGAAAGCTTATCTCTAGACCAACAAATTTTTTTTACTCCCTACTTTTTAAAACAAAGTGACATTCATTTTAACATATTACATTGATAATCACTAGGAAAATCTATTTGGAATAAAAAAAAAGTGTGTGAACTTGAGTGTGAAAAGATATCACACAGTTGCTGTGAGTGTTGTGCACTGTATTGTGTATTCCACCTTTTGGGCTAGTGTAGCATGTAGTGTGCTGATGAGCCATCAATTTTAATTCCAGATAGAGGCAGATTGAACTGATAATCACAATTCTGTCTAAACTAATTTATCAGTCACCGCTGCATAATTAAGGGCAAGCACTGTATTGATAATTGGATTAAAGCGTACTCAGATACAAGGCACTACATTTCCTCTAATGAACGCATCAGATATTGATTAGGCTAAAAAGGTCAATTTATCCATTCCTGTAACACCGTGCTTTCCTGTTTTTAGAGTTAGAACTTCATGTTTTTAACATCTTAGCTGTATGGCTGGAACATTTTGTTGACCAGTCAGCATCCAGGACCATAAATATCCATTCATCTTTTATTCCAGATCTAGTTCCAAGCAAGCTTGTATGACTTTTCTCTTTTTCTCATTCTTCCCAGTGCAATGTGGCACAGTCTGGCTGTCAAGGGGCTGACATTGAGATGGTAGATAACGCTCAATGACGGAGAGGCCGTTCGCTGCTGATCCTGGGGTGATGAATCGCACGACCGGAAAGAGATGAGCTCAGAGCGCCGAGGAGAGAAATGTGAAACAAGAAGATAGTCGGCGAGAGGCCAAAATTAAGGCCCTGTCGAGACAGCGATGCAGGGCTGGCAGAGGGGGACATGGCCGGCCTGCAAGGACCCCGTGTCAAGCCTGCAGGAGGGAGCGTTGTGTGATAAGGGAAGGTAGGACTTAATCTTCTAAAGTGCTGATGGTGCTGGATGGAGAAGACTACGGCTGGAACTGCCGCTTTCAAAAAAGAACGCCATTATTCACCATCAGAGTGCAGGGCCTGCAAAGATTGTACGTCTGTGTGTGTGTCTAAGAGATAGTGTGTGTGCAAAGACCTATTTGTGTAAAGTATGTATAGTGTCCTTCGAAACGCCGATTCCTGATAACAAGTCACGGCGACAAACAAATACAGCAGGTTCAGCCTGTGGGGTCACTGTGTGTGACATGTTGATTAACAATGTCCATCGCTTACAGTTATGGTGTGAAAGAATCTGCATCGCTGCTCTTCACATTATGAGCAGACCAAAACAGATTTTTCGAAAAACATGATTTACATGATAAAAGTTCAAGTTACAATCTAACTGTATGAGAGATATTCAAAGCTGATATACGCACACATGTGACCATATTAATTGAATTCTATATATCAAATTTGCTACAAATCAAAAAAAGGGTTTAAAAGAGGTTGCAAGGGGTGTGATTGCGGATCTGTGGAACATTTGAGGGAGAAAAAAAGTTAAGGCATTTATTATGGCAGAGTTAAGGTTAATGCAACTATTTTTTTTATCTTATTTGATGTCACTTGATAATACCTGATAGTTTTAATTTGATATCAGTACCGTTTCATTTTTTTTTTCAGATCAGAAATGATTTTATTTATTTTCAAAACTTTCAAAATGTATTTTATTTATTTATTTTGAAACTATTTATAAATTAATATTATTTATTCATTTACAAATAAATACATTTTTGACAATAAATTAATAATACTAATTTATAAATAATGTAAAAAATATTAATGAATTAATTTAATTTATATATTTATTTATACATATTTTGTTACTTGGATAGTGGGTACATTGTCAACATACAAAGTGAATATTCTCTAAATACAGTAATATTTGAATAATATATATTAACTGAAGTACAGTGAACAAATGAAACAATTTTTTAATTTTCGAGTTTGGAGTATTTTTTGTAATTCAGTTTGACATTAGCGGCACAGAAAATACACACTTCACTGAATTATTTATTGAACTTTGGTACTTTGTTCATATTGCTATTGCCTCCATTTTATAAAAGAAATTGACTAGTTATGGACATGGTTAAGCCTCTTGTATCTTACTACTTTGTAAATTCTCCTTGCAGATATGTGGCAAAGCTGTTTCTTAGTCATTCCTGCACGCATGATAGCAGGGCAACTGGATTGCCATCGTTCTCTTGTACCCTGACACTTCAACGTGAGCATTGCTTATGATTGCATCATTGCAACATGCCCACAAGAAAACAATGAGAACTAATTTGTGTCATCATTTTTGTATTTTGCAGCAGTAGCGCCTGGTCTTCTTGTAGAAAGCGTGTCAGGCATTTTGATACAGCCCCGAACCATCCCGCAAGCTCTCGGTGGGAGGACATGTGCGTACGCAATCCCACACACACATTTGTCATCGCTTGATGTAAATGAGACCCGTATTTATGGCTGGAGCGGCATTATCGGTGTGAACCGGGAGTGACTTCTATGTAAGGACGGCAGGAGATGGTGACCATACTATTCATCACTGCAAAGACCTCGCGGTTACCTGACCAACACTGACTAGAGACAGTATAGAGACAATATGGGCCATTAAAACAGGCTAGATATGATGATGGACAGCTTTATGCCACAAACGCCTCAGTGATGAAATGTGCTGCCAGGGGGAATGTGCAGGAAAAGGGACAGCTGAGTGAAACTCTGTAGTCAGCCTGACATCAGCCATGAAGCTGAAGGATAAAGATGAGATCTTCATATTTCTTCCCTTTAATCCCTATGGTCCCCTCAAACGCCAGCTCTTCCTCCTCGTGGTGGTTTTAAGTCGACAGGCCGGCACTCTACCACCTCTTCTGAAAGTTTCTCTGCAAAGCAAGCTGGAAACTAGACGGTCGCCTCATTTGTGGAGCACTTTGAACGCTAGAGGCTTACGAAGTTGCATTAAGAGGTTGGGTACGTCCCTGTTTGTCTACTTTGACTCCTTGATGGGCTGCCACTCCCACGCTCCTCTGCAGATTTAGAGAAGCAGCAGCCGGCAGCCGTAAATGATGTCAGCCCAGAGTGAAAGAGAGACGTTCCTCTAAACAAAAGCAGGCGATTAGATAACCACCTAGGGGTTGGATAACCAGGGGGCTGGGACTGAAAAGGTAGCTAATTGTTGTGAATGTGCGCCTTTGGCAACGCTCAACTTTCCGATCTGATGCCAGGATTTGCAGTGCCCGCGTTCTCTCTTGGGAGCGGTGGAATCAAGGCTTTGTCCAGCTGCCAAGCAAGCCGATTTAGTCACACTCTGTTGCCATTTTCTTTTCAAACAGTCGTGTTTTACCCTCCGGTCCCACTCGCCGGGTCCTGGAAAAGTGCAGGGGATGCTCCGTCCCAACAGGAGTTGGTGATAGGAGACGTCCTGGAAGCCCCTGGGCAGAAACAAACCTGTTTGGTTTCATTTGCAGGCCTGAGGTTAAAGCCGCCCACAAGACGGCCACCAGGCTTTGAGCTGAGTGATGACAGGAGGCTGAGATGTGATTTATCAGGCATTCTTATCGCTCACATCTTTTATTGCTTGACAAAGCCATGTCTTTCCATTTTATCTCTTTTTCCCCAATGAACAGCAATTAAAGCTGACATTCCTTCAGATTCAGTAGATTAATGTTTCTCTCTTGCGGGTGACATAGCAGGGGTGAGAGAGGGAGTTGGGGACAGATGAAATAAGATGAATCTTCATAGACTAGTCCTAATGAGCTCTACGATGAGGATAAGCTGGGTGTGTATTCATATTCATTGTGATTTTCAGGGAATATTTAGATTTTGTTCATGAATTTCAAGAACTGATTTAAAATGAAGATTTTGTCCCTCTCGATTTTTTTCTGTCTCTATGTAAAATGTCCTAAAAGCAATTTTTTAAAAGCAATTTTCAGTTTCAATTCTTTGTTATACGCTGATAGTGCACATCAGGCTAATTTTTTTTACAATGTATAATCATGTTTAATATGAAGAGACAACATATTTTTTTAAATAATGAAACTAATTTATAATTAAAGAAATTTGTTAGACCACTCACCCAACCATTTTATTTATTTATTTTATATCCTTATAATCTAAATGCAATGTAGATGAAGGGTAAATAAGAACTTTGTACGAATGGGATCATTTTGCATTTTCAGAAAAACATATGTAGATAACTAATTCTGAAACAATACGGTTAGTGATTCTAAATTAGGTTGGTTGTTTTATTTTGGCATGAATTATTTAATAAACAAACAAACAAATAAATAATAATAAAAAATAAATAAAAAATATGAAGTGTGAAATTGAAGGAAATGAGTGTTTGAGATCCATGCTTGTGAATCTTTGTGGCTGTAACTGGCCAATAGAGGGTACTGTTGCATTGCAAGTTCAACACATAGGAGAGATAGATTGCAAGATATAAATTTATCTTGTCAAGTGTGGTGGACACACTTAGTCATTATAACTGAAAAAAAAAATTATATATATATATATATATTATTATTATTATTATTATTATTTTTTTTTTGAAAATTCAATGTCCTGGACTTTACATCACATATTAAGGTAATTATTGCAGGAGGCTTGCAATATTAAAATACAGATTATTGTATCTAAATTCTGAAGTAAACTAAATTCAGAGTTTGTGCTTCCAATATTTGATTTGTGATTCACCTCAGAGCAAGGCGGTTTGTCCTGATAAAAACAATGTCTGTGTTTTAATGTTTTTTTTTTTTGTTTTTTTTGAAGAACCACATTTAATTGAGATGCTTAAAATTGAACTGAGATGCACAAAATGTGTTTAATGTAATTTTGGTGTTGTCTCCTCTCATATATAGAAGCTGTCTTTTATGGATCTTGCCATAAATGAAGATCGCTGTGTGTGCAAATTACCAATCAGCACCTGAGAAAAAAATACAGGTCCAAAATACAGGTAACTTTATTAAAAATAAAAGTGTGTAAAAGTGCAATCAACAGTAATAATACTGTATGTATACTGCATCGCTGTATAAATACTGTATGTACTTGTTTTGTATAATTTTTAAATAATAATTTTAAATGCTTTGAATCTGTGTATATGTGCACACGTTTCCTGAGGTTAACAAGAACTAAAGACACTATTTATACACACCCCACTAGTAATACATGGAGGAGAAAGTTTGCGCTCAGAGTTTTTTGACTGCAATTTGAGCCAAAACTATTGTTATAGAGACAGATTTATTGGCATAAGGGGAAATATTCAATAAAAAACAGAGGACTGAGCAAAGTACAGGATGTGTCCAATGAATTCATGCAATAAAATAGGATTCTCAGCTGTGGGCAACCACTGCTTTTCAGGGAACATTTCACAATTTTTATAGGGAGAATAATCCAGCAGTAACAGAGCAGCAACAACCTCCTCCAATCTTGATTTCCAGGAAGATGATTGTAAATAATAAAGTGTCATTTTTTGGCAACACCTGGAATTTCTAATGTAAATCAGTCAGCTATTCTTGCCATAATTTAAGGAAACAGAGTCTGTCTGTCTGTCTGTCTGTCTGTCTATCTATCTATATACTTAAAGAATTTACATGAAAGTTGGGGTGTTGTTTAACAGAGTTCAGGGGCGGAGGATGCATCAGAGACAGCGGCAGGATATATGGCATTGTTGGCGAGGCTGTGCCACCCAGCGTCACATCTTATGATGGATCATGAGCAGATGGATCGACGCAGATACGCTCTCATCTGGGCTCTCTGCCTGAAATCTATCTGCCTCTGAACTGGCACAAGCCGGACCCTCTGTGCACCTTTGGTAGCATCATGACTCTGTTACTCAGAAGTTAATCAACAGTTGAAGGTAGATACAGTCTCCATGAATTAAAATGGTAATAACTTGTTCTGTTCCCCTCAATCACATACCATTAGCTTACTTTTCCACAGCATGTCTACCTAATTGGTTTCAATTTACACTAAACATGTTCACATATTACGTTACTATAATTAAGTACTATGGCAATAATAAAAAGAATGGCTAATTACACACAGTTCAAGAAAATACTTACATATTTAGTGCATGTAGTTCATTAGCTTTTCTCAGTGTTAACACATGTATTAACACTAAAGTGTGGCCTCTATTTTTTTAATTGAAATGTCATTTTGAACATACTAGCTGGTCATTTACAGTGATACATCTTAGAACCTCAGTTTAACCCTAAAACTCCAAAACAAGGGTGATTACTGGTTATTTCCTGCCCTCTTTGCATTTGCAAATAGATTACCCAGAAAGCATGAATCATTGGAATTTATTTAGAATTAATAGTGATGTCACAGTGGAACATTTGTCACCATATTTAGTCAGTTTGACTTCAGTGAAACCTGTATTTAAAAAAAATAAATGTTGTAATTATAAACAAACAAAAAAAAAGATTTACAGTCTGGTAAAGAATTTTTATTACTTTAGTTTTTTAGAACATAGTAATTAGAACCTAGAAATGCATACACTGATCTGAAGAAACTGTTCAAAGATCCTATACAGGCAAAAATTATTTTTCAAAAGACAATACATTTTTGCTCAACCTAAAAACCACATACGAACCTTTATTTTTAACCTATTTATTTACTTACATCCCATAATATAGTTGTATTGTTGTTGTTGTTTTTTTGCATTGCAGTTTCCAAATCTCAATAAGAAATTATCCAAAAAATCTGAACCACATGACTAGCTTTCATATTACTGATGTACTCTGTGTAAAACAGAAGCAAAGGAACATCGCTTGCATTTCACCCAGTAAACTCAAATCATGCAAGTATTTGCACAACACACCTCCTTATTTTCATTTCCTCCAGTATTCGGTCTTGCATTTCCACTCATGCAACAGTTTTAATGTAGTGTTCATTCATTTGTTCAAATAGATTTGATAAAATTATTAAATGCCTGCAATATGTGGATTTAAATGATAAAGATATACATTAGATTGTCTAGCAAAAAGGATTAAGAAATGTACATTGAACACTTCGCAATATTTTTCTTCCTTCTGATGTTCTTTTCCTGTCCAAATGTGGGTTTGATTTAATAATGTCATTTCTGTAAGACATAAAACACATAAAGAAGAAATGTGATGTGTGAGTATATCAACGCCTGTCTTGTCTCATGTAATTTATTGCATATGAGGTAAACAGCACACTTGTGTCTCACTGAAGTATATTCTTTATGCATCCGTCCGTGCTTTAATATTTTCCATCAAATGATTTGAGATTTTCTAATTTGAATATTTACTGTTAATGCGTGACTATCAATATCACAGTTTCCCTATATTCATTTATTTATTTGCATGCATAAAATATGTAAATTTAATGCATATTTACATATGCACGCTAAAATCTTTTATAAATATATTTTTTTAACAAAGCAATTTGCAACCTTTTCCCCTTTAAATCCATTGCAAACGCTGTAGTGCATGCAATATTGCATTGTTTCATTTGCATTAAAGCGGATACAGACCAGTGTAAATGCCAGGGCAATGTCCCGTCGCAAGCAGGGAAACCCTCAGCATTTGTCGCAGAGAGAAATTATAACACGTAAGTCCATCTTTTCTTTTACTTATTTGTGTTTAAGAGGTTGTTCGGTCAAGTATCGCCATTTTTCAGTGATAGGAGTAACGATCTGTGTGTGAGAGTTTATGTGGTGTTAGTGATGAACTGATTTAATTAAAATGCGATGAATCTTTGTTATCTTTACAAATGCAATAAAATAGAACAGTTAAATTCATTAAATTAATTGTTAAGATATTTATAGCTTCAGCTTTGAGCAAACGGTTATGTTTATAAGCTTAGTGTGACTTCAAAGAATTAAAAAGTGATTTGGTTGAAACTGAATTCAAATAATTAAATACAACAATTTTCTGGAGTTGCTTAAAAATCAAATCTTTCATTTAGTCTGTATTGTTTAAATTCTGTTGTTTAATTTTAATATCAGATAGTTTGATTAATGTAAGCATTGTTAGCAGGCCAGGAGATCAGATTAAAAACTTTAAATTGCAGTGATTAATCAAGCAAGTTAAGTTTAGTTTTGTTAAATTAAAGTGTAGGGTAAGTGAGGTGTATGTTATTTTAATATTTAAAAGCATAATTTAATAAATTATGCTAATTTAGAGTGATATATTGTTTTTTTTTCTTCCATTTTCTCTACTTTAATCCATATAAGATTTGGGCCTGTATTAGGCTGTATTTGGTTATTAAAATAATTTTTTGCAATACATATTTTTTAGTTCTTTTATTAATTAATTAATTTATCATTATGATTATTTTGTTGCTTTCAAAAAGTGGCATGCTTGAGTTGTAGGCCTGTCTTTTAAAATCATGATGCTATGTAACTTTTTGGATCATGTTTCGTTTTAAACCAAAGTCTTTTGCACATTTTTACAAGATATTTGTAGTAGTTCTCAAGGTGAGCAGCTACCTGTAACCACCAAGCACAGGAACGGTTTAAGGTTTTACTTTTGCAGCGCATGCTGCACGGATGCAGTGAGGTTGTTTATTTATTTATTTTTTTAAAGGTTTTGTTAAATTGATTGTAATTATGCAACATTTGTGCTTTTAAGTCTTAGATGTGCACTTGAATGAAAAGAGGTGTCAGAGGAAGGAAAATTATTTAAATTAAATTAAATTGACATCTTAATGTCAAATTAGGTGATACAAATGTCAAGCATGCTTAGTTTTACTTTAGTAGTTTTACTTTACTGTAAAACTAAATAAGATAACTTTTTTTTTAATTGGCTTCTTACACAACTCATCTTTTTATACTATGCTTTTATTTTTGTTGAGAAAACTGAACTTTGCTAAATCAGTATGAGTGTACAAAGAAACAAAGCAGGCATAGGTCTAATAATGTTTCTCACACTTAGCCTTGCCCCCGAGGTTGTGACTGTAAAGCGTAGGTAATGTGAGGCAGACACTCAATCGAGAGACTTTCCTGACAAGCATATTCAAAGCCAACAGTTATATTCTATTGCTTGACATAATTTCCCTTTTAGATTTTTCTTTGAGAGACTTCTACATAATTTGCAGAAAATAAGTCCGGCAATTTATTTTAAAACAGTATATTTTTTCTAGAATGCATCTGTTGCAGTTAAAAAAAAATTTAATCACTCAAAAGACAATGAAATCTGTCCAGAATTTAGTTTCATATGCTTAAGTGTAGTCTACAGAAACTAGATAATTTATAGCAGAGCCTAGTGATGTAATACCACCCAAATCTGTTTTGTGTTGCAGGGTTAGGGCCATGTATGCTGTGCATATATACACTAACATACACCATTCTTTCGTTAATGGCTTAATCTGTTACTGTACATACACATAGGTACGCGGTTGCACTGTAAACATTTAGCATGCCTGTGCATTGTGTGTTTGAATTTACTGTTGAGTTTACAAATATGACTTACGACTTACAATTATGACTATGACTCATGACCGAATGAGAATAGACATGCTTTTAATGCACATTATCTGGTTTGCATTGCATGTAGCTAGCTTTGCCATAGGGCATGCATGGCTCGTTTTGTATGTCGTTTGCATATGAGATTATGTCAGTAATTTATATATATATTTTTCCAATTTAATTGTGCACTAGCATGTGCATGTATGCAAACCGATTGTGTTTATTGCATAAATGCCATCCGTTCAATATGTGTGTAAAACAATCATTCTGGTTTTGTAGAAAATGGCCCTTTTTGAATTTCTGTCGCTATAGTTATCACATGTCCCATCAGTCATTGCATGTACAATGGCTGTGGTTATTAATTTGGGCTTTAAATTTCAGAATGCTCCAGTTACACCAAGGAACTTTCCCTGAGTGCTTTCTCTCTCTCTCTCTCTCTCACACACACACACACTCACACTCACTCACAAACGGACACAAATGCAGACGTTCACAGAGTAAAGCAGACGCCAGTTTAGACATCAAGCTTTTGTATTTTTTTTTACATGCACACAGTGAGAGAGAGAGAGAGAGAGAGAGAGAGAGAAAGGAAGGTGGTCGACTTTCTCCTTAGAAACTAGAGATTGAAAGGTGTTCATTGCATCACCGGTGAATGAATATATAAGCTTCAGAGAGGTTCCTCAAACGAATCATGCCTTAGTGGGTTTTATGCAGAGGGCATGTAGGCCAGGTGCTAGCAGATAGTCATCTGAGTTTAGGGGTGCATTCTTTCCTCGTAGTTTAGAATTCTCATCACATGCTGATTGTGGCTATGATTTTGATGTAACAAGTGTTTTTGTTTGTAGTAGGCAGCGTATGAACTCTTCATGCATGCTGGTGTGTGTGTGTGTGTGTGTGTGTGTGCAAATGTGCAAGCTCAAAGACCCTTGTTCATTCTTATTCCGTTTGATATGTGGCTGATTATGTGAAATAGCTTCTTGTGGAGCAGGAAAATGTGGATGACAGTTGATATATCTGGTTTTTCTCTGTAATAGTTAAATTGTCAAATATTGCTTTAAATGTCAAGGTCAAAAGTAGTGTGGTCCCAACCTCAAAGTTTAATTTTTGACGATATATTTGGAGCTGTAAACAAGGGTGTGTGTGTGCATGTCTGCTCGTCAGCATGTCTTCTGTGGTATTTAGCTTTTGTTAACCACAGTGTCTTAGCTGGATTAGCCTCAAGTTAGTGAGCAATTTTTGTCTGCTCAAGTGTTCAAGTGTGTGTGTGTGTGTAGTTTACGTCCACATGTTAATTTATGTGTTCTCTGCGTGAGCGATCTGCAAACTTTGCAGTGCTGTACATCAGTAGTTTTAATGGTTTGGCAGGCTGTGGTTGTGTGCTACATTATGCCACTCAAACGCATATACCCAGTGGTTTATTAGTTCTGTGTGAAATGCATCCAGTTACAGAGTTTAGCGCATTTTTGCATTTTCTTTACATATGTTGGGATTTTCATTATATGCTATTGACTGAAGTGTATTTAGCAATTTTTTTTTTATTTTTAGTAAGAATTATGAATATCACATGCCTTCCAAACCCTTAACATTCTATAAGTTACTATAATTTGCAGACAAATTTCTAAATGTTTGCATTCATCTGAATGTTCATGTGAACGTGTCGTCACTGAATTGTCTGAATTTAAATGAGATTTTTGACACCTGTTCAGTTTTTCATGTCATTGCACAGAGTGTTTTATAATGTAGCGCTTTCAAATAAACCTAAAAGTGAGGTAACAGATGTCGTCTTCAAATGAAGGAAATCAGATGACAGCGAGAAGGTAATTTGTCTCTGGTGAGCTGCGGAATTATGAAGTTGAACATAAATTTTCAGCTCTTGCTTAAGATGCATGTTTCACATTAGACCTGCCAGCACAGGAAACTGTTTTTATCGGAACTTTGCTTTGAATGCGTTTAGGACATGCATTTTTATCCATGACTTCATGTCATCACATTTGAAAGATTTTAATTTCTGATAATAGCTTGTATTAAAACACAGTCATGCTTGTTTAGAAATAAACAATAACATATTTGATTATAGTAAAAAAAATGTCAAGATAGCACTGTGAATTTGGATACAGACACAGGCGTTAATACAAGAGAGTTGTGCAGCTGCAGAAATCCAGAATCAATGTCTTTTTCCATTTTTTTCTTTGATTTATTAATTTAATTAATTTCTTTATTTTAGTAAAAGGTTTGCTTATTTATGTATGAAATAGGCAGGGTTTTATTTAGAATTAAACAAGGCATATTTTAAGTCAAACTAAACAGGTCTGAAAATATGTTTAAGCCTGCTATTTAAATGCTTATTTTATTTATTTCTGTTACAGTTCTTTAATCAAATATTCTTGTTTTTATTTCATTATCTCTGTGTGCTGAATTGGGCCATGTTACATTTGCAGTGCAGAGTGTGCTGGCCATGACCTGCTAGGGGGAGCTCTAAGTCTGCCAGAGGGGGTGGAAGGCAGTTCTGAAAAGTGTAAAAACATATTTCCTAAATGTACTTAAATGGGTAAGTTGAGTGAAATAGGGGGCTGCGGCTTCCGGCGACTCGGCATAGATGTTTCAAACGATACTGCCATTAACACACATGCTCAGATGCAAACTGTCAACGCCTCACAGCAGCAGCTGGTTTTAAAACATGAAGGCTCTGTCATTCTCTCTCCTTTTTTTAAAAACTTTGTCTTTAGCACTCAAGAACTTATTAAATTATTTACAGTGAGAGCTGGATTGCTTCACGGTGCTCATTTAGATGTGCAATAAGTATTTGATAGGTGTAACTTTAAATATAGATAAGGCATCAAGCATGACACCAAAACAAACAAATTTAGGTTGAACGTCACCTTGTTCGTTTTGCCAAGTGTACTTAAAAAGTGAATGATGAAGTGGCTCTGGAACTTGTGGGCCCCTCTGACTTAGGACCTATTGTTCTTGCCATCTAAATAAATAAATTTGAGTCTGTGATGTAAAAAATGGTAGCCTCTACAGAGCTTACACTCTCCCCATAACAATGGGCAAAATGTCTGCCTGGCACGTTTGATTAATACGCTTGCATATTCTCTCTTCCTTTCAGTTTCAGGTGGCTTTTGTTTGCGCCACGAGCGGGAGAGTGAGAGAGCAACAGAAAGCCGTCACTGATGAAATGTACAGAAGTCTATGCCTGTCTGTCAGTATAAATGCATCAAGGCGGCTGAATCCTTTGGACGGCATCAAACGTGGGCATAGTTTTCCATGGCTTGATTTATGAGACATAGACACTCGTAATAGCGGCTTGAGTGTTTGACGTCCCACAGCTGCCTGAGTTCTGACCGGCTCTGAGCATGGACACGCTCTGCTGCTTCCTGTGCATCAGATGAGCGTGTTGTGTGGGAATGTGTTACTAGCTCCATGATTGTGATACACATGCCTTTTTGGTGCTATTTCATTAGAAACAAAACCTTTGCAGGGAAAAAGAAAGAAAGATGCTAAGCTTCAGGTGATATTTAGTCGTTTCAGCTACCAATAATTCCTTTCCTTGTGAAAATATTAGGTAATATCTCCCTGATGAGATTTGCCGATAAATGGTTAGCGATGCTTAGACGGGCTCCCAGTGGACATCATCATGTTAATCTCTTTTTACCTGCAAGACGACTCATTTTCTATTTCCCTCCCTTTTTTAATTAAACAGTGGCCTAGCACCGCCACAGTGGCCGAGGTTCACGCTTTTAAAATTCCGCCACCGCCGCTGTTTGCCACGATGATCCCTGTTCTCTTCTTGTTAACAGCTTCATTTGCATATGCGCCATGCTTTACGCTCACACATGCACACCGCCGCCACGCCACTGAGCACACATTTAGTAGTGTTTTAAAACCTTTGCATCTGCGCAGAAGCGCTCAGCTAAATACAAGACGATGCTTTGGTTTTTATTTCACAGGATTTTGCAAAGGCCTTCAGGCTGACAGAGCTAAAACATGATGGTGTCCCTTGTGCAAGAGTGTTTTATGTCACATATTTAGCTAAACAAACAGGTCGCAGAGAAGTTTAAGCAAGAGAAAACAGGAAAAAACTAGAGGCCTAGCGCAAGGCGGAGGTTTGCGGTTTGAGCGTCAGTGCGTTTGACTGTGGGTTACAGATTCATGACAGACTAATTAATTCCTGATAGATTCCTGTAAGTGCCGTTGCTACATGTGCATGTGTTACACAGGCCTTTTGCGAACGTGAAATGACTAGAAAGACGACTGTCGTTAACTTGCTACCTCTTTGCCAACCTGTTTGTTTGTTTGTTTGTGTGCCGTCTGAGTGGAAGGCTCAACCCAAATCCAGCCTGTCCTACTCAGCTAGCCTGCATCTATGTTTTGTGCTTGGGTAGCGGGCAGCTCAGGGTGGGTATTTCAGAATTGGAGTTTGTGGGGTGGAGTGGTGAGATTTGTGTACGTAGCAGCACGACTAGCGAAGCCCCCACCCACTGCTTCTGCTCTTGTGCGGCTCGGGTTGATGGGAAACAGGAAAATAATGCACAAACAGTAAAGCAGAGCTTTTATTGTTTGATTAGGCCCTTTCCCTGGCTTTCATTTTCAGCACGCTCTCCCCTCCACGCACACAGTTCTATGAATGGCTTTAATTGGCACATGGTACATCTTTATATCTGGACAGCATTATGAAGTCTTTCAAGATTTAAATAGGAAAATTTATGGACCCAGTAAAAAACAATATGAAATCCGTCAAATGGTGTGTTGTCTAATTAGGCTCTAACAGTTGCAATGGCTAAAAAAACCCTCCAAAACCTTTTTGACTCTGACTTTTCGTTCTGGTATCACTACGGAAAATCTCAACTGTTCACCTGTGAGCCAAATAGCGCTGAGCGTTAATGGTGGGGTTTGCAGGGTGACAGTCCGAGGATGAAAGGTACGTTAACGCGGGGCTGCTAAAGCGCTGTTACGTAACTCGCAGACCTTTGTGTGTTTTGGAGGGAAAGCCAGACTGTACCGTGATCAGCCAAATACCTGTCAACAGCAATTTGGTTCCTCACAAACAAAAAGACTCCGTTAAGTATGAGTCAGAGGGCCCCTGAACAATGGTGCGTAAATCCAGAATGGAAAAGGATAAATCCAAAACTGTGTTAAGACATGCCTTGTGTGCATTCGTTTTTGGAAGCCATGTCTTTTTTTTTGTTTTATGTTTTACTGAAATCCCATTAGAGTTCATTCTGAGTCATATACATGTAGCTTTCTTAGGTTAATGAGGCTTATTTTTAACATTACCATGTTTTATTGATTTCAGGATGTTAACGTAGCATGTGCATGAAAAATAATGTCTATTTATTGCACTTTTTTCATTCAAAAATGAAATAGAGGTATAATAGTAAGCGTGCATTTTATCCAAAGTCGAGGTTTCATTTCATATCATCATTTTTTTAGCCAGCTATAAATATTATTCAGGCTTTCTTACTTCCACTGTCCCTCACTGTCTTTCTCTCTGGCTGCCAGAGAGTGCTTGATAAAGACAAATAACATTTGACATTTCGGTGGCCCTGATAGAATTATATGGAGTATTTGTTGAGGGATCAGAGAAAATCATGAGCTGTAATGTTACCTTGGTGACAGCATTGTTATCGCTGGTGGATGAGAGTGTGTGTGTGAGAGTGTGAGTGTGTGTGACTGTGAGGAATTGCAGACTCTCACCTGTTTGCCGAGAGCAGGAAACGTACACCATCGGATCGGGCCTGCGTAGTTCAATCTCATACCTTCCAGAGAGATATTTAAAAGAAAAGATCTCCTAAAAATGAAAATTCTGTCATTTATTTATCCTCTAGTCTTTCCAAACCTGTATGACTTTCTTTTTTTCTGTGGAAAGCAAAAAGGAGACATTTGGAAGAATGTCTGAGCTGCTCTTTTCCACAGAAGCACCATGATAGTTGTCCATGTATTCAGTCTTCAACTGAATTTATGTCATTATTCACTGACATTTTGCTTTACAATCAGAGTTCTCTCTTATTCTACTGAAAAAAAAAGCTGCTTGCTACATGGAAAAACTTCATAAAGGTTTTGAATGCCATGAGGTTGAATAATTGACATCTCGAAGTGTTTAACTCACCTATGGATTAGTTCAGACTCTATGGGCAAGTCTAAGACTCTGCCGTATGTTTACATGATTACAACACCTGGTGTGTGTGTGTGTTTGTGTGTACGGGGGTCCCTTCTTTTGAAGTGCGTACTAGTGGCATTGCTTGCAAGCAGCGTGTTTCCTGTGGTTGGCACAGACAGAGCAAAGAAGGGGACAGAGGGAGAGAGAAAATTTCAGCTGTGCACGTTTCTTTACCACTCTGGGTTTTTTCTCCAGCTGTCACTTTGATTCAGGTCTGTGCAAGACCTATGACACATTAAACTAACGCTTTACACTAGCGCACCTCAAATTTTCTCCCACAGTACAGAGAGGCCTGTTACGCAGTTTGAGAGCTTATAACGGCTTATAACTTCTTTTTTTATTTTATTGTACAACTCATTACCTGTTTGGCGAATTATAGCTATTTATCTATTACAAATGTCAAAATATGCTCTGTGGTTCATGTTGTCTTTTTGAACTTGTAAATCATTTGAAAAATACCTCTTCTTGTAGTAGTGTGTTTATGTATTTGTGTGTGTGTGTGTGTGTGTGTGTGTGTGCGTGCACGCATCTCTGCTGGTGCAGCTTCCCAGGAGGCATATTGCTCATGTAAATGCCTGCAAGCAGTCTTCATTTATTGGTCCAAATGCATATGCTTTTTTTTTTTGCATGTGCTCACAGGTGGTGCAAGTACAGTTACAGATATATGTAAAACAGTTTATGTTGAGACCTTCCCTAGAGATAATTATTTACAGTAGAGTCCTCACATTTACAATTATTTAAAGCGTAATTTTATTTTAAGCATTAAATTTAAAATAAAGGAACATTATTATGTAAAATATACATACTGGTAAAAAATGTATAGCCTGAATGCACTGTAAGTCACGTTGGATAAAAGCGTCTGCTAAATGCATAAATTATTATTATTAAATTATTATTATTAAAACGAAGAAGTTTTCTCACAAAAGCTTCTCACTTCTCAAATTTTTTTTAAAAATTATATATATTATTATATATATACTGTATATGTCTGTGATTCAAAATAAATAAATAAATATAAAAATTTAAATAACAAAATTATTTATTTGAAGTAAGTAACTATAATGTAGCCACAGTCTCATTTTTAATGCAGTGTATTGCATAGGTTGATGAATCATTGTGCAGGCCTTTCTCTTTATTTACATGCAGACTGATCTAATGCACAGATGGCCTGATATTGCCTGAAGGGGGTCTGTGCTCCACTCCTATATGTCTGAGTTGGGGGGCTTGTTTTGAGGGGGGTTCAACTACTATAGTCATCTTCAGTTATTTCCTTCATTATAGCGCAAAATCTGAAAACAGTGCCATGTGTGTGCAGATGTTATATATATATATATATATATATAGTAATGCCTTTTTTAATTGAAATGCTTTCTTAATATGATTGCAAAGTCTTTAGATGCTGTTGTTTAACAGGATGCACATCTAAAGTTGCTCTAATGTAGTACGTATCGTCTGAAATAAAGATAAGAAGGGGTTTAGTGGTTTCGTCTTCAAAGCTGCATTCTGAGCTTGACATTACAAATCTGTCCGCATTCATAATTTGGACCGTGGACAAATTGCAGATGGATGCACAGGCTGCTCGTAATTTATCATCGAAAATTAGTGGTTAGCCGGTTCCTCTGGGAGATGTAAACAGGGCTACCTGTGTTGTGTGAGCACTGTGGTCCGTTCCTCCATCTTTGTCTCTATCGCCGTCTGTCTCTTCTCATTTCTCAAAGAGGATTTTAGGCCTCATATTGGTGAAAAGTGTGTAAAGTGCACAGGCCAAATTTTTAAATTAAAACTGTCTTATAAATTAATTTTAATTTGTGCTTTCATGGGTTGTTCAACAGGGTTGTTGTTTCTTTAAAAACATCCCACATTTGTCCTGTAGGCTCTGACAATTTGAGAATTCCTCCCTTCATTCTTCTCCCAGATTTATGTGCACTTCAAATATCCACACCTGCTCGCTGTGTGGCTCTAAGTGTTGCTATGGTAGTGTTTTTCTTCTTTTTTTCCTGCTTTCACCCAAATCATGCAGTGTGTTGAGTAGAGAGAGCAAGAAAGCAGTGACAGGAAGCTGAAGAGTGTAAAGTGGCAGTCAGAGAGGTGTTTGTCTAGATCTTATGATTAGTACGGCGCAAGGATAAGCTGTCAAATGTAACATCAACAGAGCTGTCTGTCAGGGGGTCCCGAGGGGGCTTTGTCAAGGGCCTCTACTGTCTTTGATAAAACTGCTCTTGCACTCGGCATTGGGCTACAAAGGGCCGATTGTGGCCGCGTGCTGAAAGGTGAGGCTGTAATTTCAAAATGGAGGCAGAGGGACCGAGGTTGTCCGGCAAACTCTGTGGTTTGAGCGCCCACTGCTCCGCGCTGTTTATCTAGGTGACAGAATCAACCAGAAGATCTGCAGGGCCTCTTGCTCTCATGGCTGTGCAAATATCTCTCACAGCCAAAAACGGAGCCCTTCCTCCTTGCTTCATGCTTTTTTTTTTTCTTCTCCCTTCAGACTTTCTGTTTCAGGTCTGGTAGTCTCATTCTCAACTTCACAAGTACTGTACTGTGTATTAATAACAGTGCCTTGCTGTTTGGTCTCGGCTGTACATATGGATGTTTATCAAGAGGTGGCTGGTTTCAGGACAGAACACGCTGAACTAGAGCGAGGTGCCTCGTGTGTGGCCGCTGGGATGATTAAATTTAAGTCGGCCTTTATTTTCTGCTCTCAAAGTTTAGTGGGACTGTCATGGGACATAGGTGAATGCTTAACGGGCCCCAACATTCATTTCCTTTATTTTAACAAGCTGCCAAATAACTAAATGCTAAATGACCTGACCCTGAACTCTTAGAAAATGTGTGATTATGTCTCAAGTTCCATGCCATTTATATTGTATTTCAATTTCCCTCACTGATATGTTTAAGTCAGTTTTTTTTTTTTTATGAATTAGTGTGTGAAGGCGGTTAGGGATGCATGAATAGATGTAAATACAGTGGCAAATTATGAGTTAAAGATGAATCCACATTTGTTAATGCATTTAATTTGCATAAAGTGATTAGTGTATTTCCGAGTGAAACAGAATATTAAGCAGGAAATAATTTAGAGTGAGACTTGATTCTATTTTTCAGGTTTTGATAAAAAAAAAAGCATAAATAGATACAGATACAGTGACAATTTATGAGTTAAACAATTGTAAACATTTAATTTGCATGAAGAGATATATTTCAGGGTGAAAAAAAAATTTTAGTTTTAATGTTATTAAATAATAATTTTACTCACCCAAGAGGCTAGAATTTTATTGTATTGTATTGATGTATCTGAATGAATCTAAATGCATGAAGTTATTGAAACAGAATATTATGTGGAAAATAATTCAGGGCGGGACTTCACTTTAATTATCAGGATTGTGAAATCGGGTTATGATATTATTCTGTGTTATTATTGGATAATATTGTTCCTCCCCAACATGGCCTTGATTGCATCACCAGAAATAAAACTCATTTCAGAAGCAGAGTAAGTTATTAAGTTTAAATCATTTTTTTTTATTTGTTGAGACTAATATGCACCATTTATTTGGGCACAGATGGAGCATTTATTAAGAATTACCTATTATCTCAAAATGCTTCTTTCTTTTGCTTTCCCCTATAGCGGAAGCTGAGCATGTGGATGCGAGACTGGCCGTGGCTGATCTCCACTCTCACCCTCACCCGCTGCTGGATCCCAGGATGCCTGGGCCTCTGCCTCCAGGCCTGGGTGACCATGACCTCCTAACCTGTGGCCAGTGCCAACTAACATTCTCACTGGGGGACATTCTGCTCTTCATCGAGCACAAGAAAAAGCAATGTCAGGGTTTGACGACCGGCCACAGCTGCTACGACAAGATGATGGACCGCAATAGCCCCTCGCCGCCCCGTGCAGAACTGAGGAAAGTGGTGGAACCGGTCGAAATTGGAATCCAGGTGACACCTGAAGAGGAGGACGAGAGACTGTTGACACCCCCAAAAGGAATTTGCCCCAAGCTAGAAAGTGGCCTGGCAGGTAGGTCAAACTCTCTCCAGTAAAGTTTTGAGCAGGCGTACGAAGCTGACGCTAATGAACTCACACGTTCTCTCTCGCCAGTGTGTTCTCTAATACTGATGTGCACAAATGTACACTTACAGCCTGCAGAGTTGCAGACAAAGTGAGACACGCTCTCATTTACCTCGGTAGGACTCTGGGCGTCCTGTAGTGATTGTGATACCGCTCATCTGCGAGCCTCAAGAGAGATTGTTTTTCCTTCAGCTGATTTCATTAGGGGAGCCTACGCCGTGCAAAGTGAAACATCACATTACTGACTCAAAGCCCTAAAACCCCCTGAAGGACTCTGGTAGTTGAAACAAATTGTGCAAGACGTGACAGAGAACTCACCCTACTTTCATGGAAAAATCCAGCCTGAGCCATCTGCTTAAAAGGTGAAAAGCTCATTAAAATTCAAATGCTTAAAAGAGAGAGAGAGAGGGAGAGAAAGAAAGAAATGGAGTAGGATTAAAAGAGTGAGTTTGCTATTGAATAGGGGTAAAGAGGCAGTTTAGTTTAGTCCAGCTGTAGGGAGAGAACTCTCCCAGTTATCTTACAAAACAGTGCAGTCAAGTCCTTCACAAAGAACCCGGAGGGATCTTGGGAAATGGGTCTCATAAAATAATATTCTAGGTTGGACAAAGTTACCGGGGGAAACGCAGGGGAGCAGCTTATGACACTGCCTCGGTTTTTAATAACGTCGTTTTTTAATGTCTCGCAATCCTTATTTGCGAAAGTTACCCGCGGCATCGGAGACAATTTATTCCGTGCCACCACAATGCCTCGTGTATTTAAATGTCTGTAATAATGAGGCCGCTGCTAAATTACTCCGTACCTCACATGATGCAGGCAGACTTCACTCCCAGACTGGCTGGCTGCTCGCACCGAGAGAGTGTTGGCGTCACTTGTGAAATATGATGCAAGCGTCCACACAGTTACGCGCAAACCGTTCTTTTTAAAGACTGACTGGTTACCGTCTGCTTTGCTAACCACACACAAAAAACTTTATGTCAGGGTTCAAAAATGAACGTTTTAGTGCACCAATATATAGTTAAAATATATAAAGATTTAATTTACTTTTAATAATTCTAATTAATAATAATATATATTTTTTCCTTTTTAAATACAAATAATGCACAATTAATTACTGGTAAATTAAGCTGTTATTTTCTTGCATATTAGTGGCGAACAGTGTAGTAACAAAATATGAAGATGACCTTTTTTACTTCTTTCCCTAAGGAAACATTTATGGCATTTTATGCACGAACGACAGTCATGATATGTTGCTTACGTCAGCAAGAGTCAAATTTCATTCATATAGTTTGACTGTATTATATTATAGAATGATTATAGTTCGAATCAATTTCACTTGAAATTGACAATTGTCGGATGTTTGCTGTGTATCGCCTTTGACCCTTTTTTATCTTTTTGTAAAAATATATAATTTTTTTTGTTGATGTAAACCTTTAAATTACTTATTCTGAGTATATTCAATTTCCGTTCCTGACAAAATCCTCATTTTGTAAATGTTAAACAAAACATTAGCTTGTATTTTTAAGGATAAAATGGAAGAAGGCCACTATTCATGTTAATTTTAGTGCAAATT